>NC_051163.1:57278562-57361062 GCF_013339745.2 Dermacentor silvarum | reverse complement strand
AAGAGCGTCACTCCCAAAGACGAGGAAGCGCGGCGCGAAAGCCGCCGCGCCGCTACTCGAGAGCGGATGCGACGGCTACGGGCGAACCCCGAGTATCGCGCCGGTGAAGCGGCGGACCAAGCGACAGCGAATTGCGGACGATCCAGAGCTGCGAGCTCGTGACAACGAGCGACTTCGTTTGTGCATGCAGAAGCGACGCCAAAACGATCCGGGCCTCCGGGCCGTTGATGGAGAATTTCCAGCGACAAGTTCGGAATCCTATCCCGGCTTGACTACAGAGTGAAGAACCGGCCGTTCCTGGTGTGCCCCCTCTCGTGAAAACTTGGTCGAGGCTCGAAGAATAACACCGCAAAACTTAGCCGATCTTAGATAAGGCTAGGTGATGTCGCCAGTTTCGCTGTTTGCCCAGCCTTCGCACCACATGTGTGAAATTGAGCTGCCCCCATTTTTCTTTTTTTGGTATGGCGAAAACGAAAGGCGAGAAATGCTAAATAAAAAAAGCCGTAAGATTACGAATTTCATTGCTCGGTAAAACAAAGCTACGATAAACCACAATTATAAGCGCAAGAATTAAGTCAGAAATATAACTTTCCAACTTTGCCCCAAAATAAGTTCCAATAACTCAGAACTGTATATATCATATGGAATGCCGGGCGCCAAGCACCTCGTTAAGTGTTCTGGTTGTCCGAGAAATATTCCGCTCAGAAGTCTCCAGTTGCCCCCATCACAATGCACGCAGCACAAAAGCAACACTGCGTTTCTCTCTAGCTAATAGTAAGCAACTATATGTGTACTAGTAAGTCAGCAATGGTTCGATCACTAGCTAGCCTGACCCGGATCAAGAAAAGGTAGCACAGCACAACGACGTTTCAAGGACTGATAACTCTATGAGTACTGGTTGCATGGTTGTATTTAGAATAGTTTTACTGATTTCTATGACGCTGAAGTTTTGAGTAAATTACGGAGGTTATTTAGTCATAACATTTGTTCACTTAATGCGATACGGAAGGCCTAAAAAAAAACACTAGATTTTTAATACCGTGCCCAAGTTCACGGGTATCATGAGTTTGCCATGTCATTCAAAGGAAGCAGCGTTTCATGTTTATAGGCGTTTCCGTACATTGATTAGAGCCAAAAATGTTTTGGTCCCTTACTTCACAAAACTGTGCACGCGTGCACAATCCCATGATTTACAGCAATGGAGGGTGCTTGAAAGTTTGCGTTACAATGCAAATCTTATACCTTTTACCTAGCACGAGCGACAAGCGCGGCGACGGCAAATGAATAAATCAATAGTAATGTAATGTTACTTTTCTTTTTTCCACAGATCAGAGAGCCATCAAGATGCAGCAGCTGGGGTACGCTAACGGGATCTTTCTGTCATTGGTAAGAATGCATTATAACTCTTCTTGCTGTAGCGGAACGTTAGCTGGAACGATGTCACGCATAAAAATTGCAACTGTCCAAATAACGCACTTCTGATCATTGTTGTTTTGCAAACGACAGGCGAAATACTGTGGCGCGCAGGATATCTACTCTATGGTATTGTGGCACACATAATAATCACAACCAAAGTTATTGTCGGTAAAAACACGCTAAAAGCTAACGATACCGATTCAGGGTCCCTTGGTGCTATAAGCACATGGTCACACAATAAAGGTACACATCATAGCACATAAAAAAATGTCGCAGTCTCACCCGAAAAGCGAAGAATCAATTGCGATACCAAATTAGTAGAGGAGTAAAGGCTCATTCACACCGGCGACTGGCAGTGGTCGCGCGACCAAGTTGGTCGCAAAGCGACCAGTCGCAAATGGTCGCTAATGGTTGCTTTTCTAGAAAAGCGGCCATTTTGGGCCAGTCGGTCGCTGCTCGATTTTTCAGTCGCGCGACTCGCAAAGCTGCTCAACCAATCAGCGCCGCGCCGAAAGGGATATGTGTTTTTATCCGGCGTCCTCCATACCGAATGCAATGTCCACGCCACCATATGCAGGCCGGGAATTTGTGTGTTGTCTTGTGATGCAGGGACGCAGCAATTGCAGCAACGTGTCGAATATACGCGGGCGCATTCACTGGAAGCTAAACAGCAGGAAAAGAAAGCACAACACAAACCCTTTTTCCAGCTGCCGTTCGTTGGATGAGCACGCCACCCAAAGGTGAACAGCGGGTGAACAACTTCGCTTTAATATTACGCACCGAATCACACGCAATGCGAACTAGAAAATACTCGTTGTCATGCGCACAATGTTTGGGCAGGAGGCTGCTTGCGTGGCGGGCCACTTTACGCGAGCAGAGGCACGGGCGCACCCACCAGCGTCGCGTTTTCTTCGGAGGCTTCCGCGCTGCCACAGCTGACACCACGGCAGAGCACATCAGCACAGGGACGACGTCTTCCTGATCGCTCGAATCAAAATCCATGGCTGTTGCCGGAACGCGAAACCAATTGACACAGTGCCAGCGAAGTGCGCGCGAACTGCGTAGATTCCTGGAGTTCTCGCTGAGAAGGATAATCTCCGGGATTGCGACTTGCCGGTCGCACTCAGCCGGTCTTGCCGGGGTGAACATCGGTCGCCTTCGGTCGCTTTTTGGTCGCGAGTCGCAAATGGTCGCGCGACCTCCTCAAGTCGCCTGTGTGAATGAGCCTTTAGGATAGTAGGTTTATCAGCTGTATAAACTTGGACATGTAGCAGCACCAGCCACGCGCAGAACTGTTGTCGACGCCGTCGGCGTTTTGCTCTCGTTCGCAGTGAACGCGTGCGGAGTTGGAGACTGTTGCCGGTGCCTCTAGCGGCGGCTCGGAGGTTTTCGACGAGATTAGATCGGGACACTCGTCGAGCAGCGTCGGAAGTCCTTACCACCTTCTCGCCTCGCCACGTTTTTGCATAAATCGGCATTTCGTGCGGCAGCGAAATGTCACCTCTCCTCCCTCCCGTCCCCCTACGGCCTTTCGCGTGACGGAAGAAGTCGCATTTTTTCTCAGCCGTGCGTTCGCTCCCCGTGAGAGCGCGCGTCCCTCGCGCGCTTTCACTCGCATATACATCATACGGCGCGCTGCGACGACCGTTGGACTTCATACGGAACCTCACGGCGACGCCGACGGCAGAAATCCGCTTGGAGTGTTCATATAATTGTTATCGAATAAAAACACGTGGTCCACTGTGGAGCAAGAAACATATAGAAATGGGGTATGCTTGCAAAAGATGTTCGGTCAGAAAATTCGAGAAATTTCGTGGGAGTAATACAATTCTGATGACTAAGCTTCGTAGAGACACTAGGAACCGTTGATAGAACCCATAAATGTATTATAGCAGATGAAAACGGTGTGACAGATACGCCGGTGCAAATGTGACGGTGTTGTGTGTAAACCACGAGATGTTTTAACGCAGATTCGCCATTGCTTTAAAATTTGTTTGAAATTTGGGATCCTCAAATGATTGTATCTTTCCATAAACTTTTATTAAGGATTTTATTACGAAGCATTCTTTGCCTCATACAAGGCGCTTCGCGGGCGATAGGTAAGAGTGCCCTAAGTTGCAAAGCCCTAAATTTCAAAAAATTGCTGCTGGAGAGCTCAAGGTCTGTTAACGCACTTTGAAAACAAAAGGGCATGCGGTATAAGCGACGAATTACACGGGCTGTCACTGATGCCACTTTATGACTTGCTCCTTTCTCGGAAAACTTAAAATCAATTTGAGTATCACATCGTATTAAAACGACACTGCACTCTTAAACATTGATTTAAGTTGGCCACTATTTGCCATACAGCCGCAACAAGAGACGCGAACTCATAATAGATTCTTAGGAAGCGATATCGTTTCTTGAGCATGCACTTGGGCGCGTCTGAAGTACATGAATTTTTAGTCTTGGCTAAGCAGCGCTTCTGTTGTTATCTCTTATCCAGCCGGGGCGGCGTAGTGCCGTAGTGGCGCTGCTAAGCCTAATTTCGCGGGATCAAATTCCGGCCACGGCGGCCGCATTTCGATGGGGCCAAAATGCAAAAACGCCCGTGCACCATGCATTAGGTGCACGTTAAACAACTACAGGTGGTCAAAATGAATCCAGATTCCCCATAACGGCGTGCTTTATAATCATATCGTGGTTTTGGTACATAAAACACTAGAAGTTAATTTTTTTTGTTCTTTGGACGCATTATAACTTCAACGTCTGTATTCCAGGTACTCTCGTGTATGGTTAACGGAGGTATGTAATTTAATGTTATCTCTATGATGAGCGATTCTTTATCAACCTATGCAATGCCTGATAGTAGCACTGTAAATAACTGTCATTAACTGTGTCATCACTGGCGCAACCTCGACGTTCTTTAATGTTGACCTTAAATGGGTGTTCACTATAATCTTGAGGGTTTTCATCTTTATACTTAAGAGCTTATTATATGCCATAATGCTACAAGCAAACACAACCGCTCTTTGCTACAATCCGTGCAGCTAAAGAGCGAATGTTTACGTTTTGTAGCGGTGCATATTCTGATCAATTTCCATTCAGTTACATGCAGTGTCACACAACGCTAAACGATAAACCTTGCCTGTGGGTCAACGTGGTGCCTTTCAATATTCAGGCATCTGTCTGCTAACGAAACCGAAACCACCCACTTTCATTTGCCTGCTACCAGTAACGAGGGCTGTTCCTTGATTCTAGCTATGACTCTGTACCCCATGTTTGAATTTTAGGTTGCTTTTCAGTTCGTTTAGTACCGAAGTCGTATTCTGAACCCTGTGCATTTTTCCCTCGGTAGTTCGTAAAACCTTGTATTGAAGACTGTATTTGACTTGTTATCTTATAATTTGCTGTTCTCAACTTATTCCCACTTCTGCTATCTCGCTATTATAGGGCTGCAGTGGGTATAAATCATTAAATAAATAAATAAATAAATAAATAAATAAATAAATAAATAAATAAATAAATAAATAAATAAATAAATAAATAAATAAATAAATATTTGAATCTCGCGCCATTTAACTGTGTATGCCACCATTAAGGTCAAAATTTTGGTCAGGTGCAAGACAAAGCCACAGAGTAAAAATTTTTTGGACTGCGTTTATCTTACGACATCTTTTCGTTTGGCTACTTTTGGACTACATTTGAATTCGGTTGGTGTTTTTTTGTTGTCAAGCCTGGCCCTTACCCGGCCGTAGCTGTCTGTGGCCCTGCGCGCGCCTAGGCGCATGCACGGTCCGCGTGCCGACTCTTGGGCGTAATCTGTGGCGGGTGCAAAGCCCAGGGCGAGCCTACACGGCCGGCGGCTTCATGCGCGCTGTCTTCCCGCGCACCTTGTGTAAGAGACCGCGGTATCTAAGGTTTTCGGACACGCGCTGCCGTGTTCGCTCTCCGCTGCCGGTGCCCTTCATCACCCCAGCGTTGTGACAGCGAGTGCTCGTGGTCATCTAGTGAGATCCGTTCACATTTGTATTGGCGTGCGTGACAGCATGCTTGTTAACTTAATTAGTTGGCGTATGTTTACCGCAGATTGCTATCATGCTTCGCCTCTCGGACGAAACTGCGACTTGAGAAGCAGACGACTCCCGAAAAACGAATATAGTAGGCTTTTGCTCTTGGCCACCATAAGCAACCAACGCCGTTATCAACGGCGTTATCGCTTTCGGTATTCATCGAAGCGCCGAAAGCAGAACAGCCGCGAGAAGGGTAGGTGGAAGGGAAGTGCGTGCAAAGCTGCGATAAGGCAAGGTGGTGAAGCGAAGGGTAAAAGCCCTTCGGAAGCTGGGGCGCTCTGGCTGCTCTGGCTGTCTTTGGAGCACATGTCTATTATAACCACTGTTTAAGTATATTTTGCTCTGACAGTGGCCGGCTGTCCCGTGTCTCTAACGTGGTAGACAGAACATGCCTCTCAGTACTATAGCATGTTAGACTGTAGCATGCGAAGTCGATTATAAAATCGAGATGTCAGATTGTTTCTTCACAGCCGCAAGTGCATTCCTGGGAACCTGCGAACGTTAAAATTCGGAAAAACACTCACGGACTTGACAAAGGGAGATGGCTAAGGGCAGGGTGAGAAATGAGCGGCGCGCATTTTTTCTTGTGCTTGCCCTGAGCACACAGCTTTTATGGGATACATAGAAACTTCATTTAGGATTATATATATTAGACGCACCACAGAAGGAGCAGCCAGTTATGCACAGCGGAGACTAACAAGCAATACAGGGGTGCTATGCAGGATGCGCCGAGTTTCTCGTTCACCCGAGTTTTACCCGAGTTTGCTCGATGGCAGTCAGTGAACGAAGATAGCAAGGAACGTGCAAGAACAGCAGGCAAAAAGAAATGTCGAGATAAAGCCACGTATGACAACATGAGCGCACCCTGCGCGGCACAGTGCTGCCGGGCTTCAAGCACAGAGGACTGCGCAACAAAACGCGCCAGCGCCGCGTATTGTTATCAACGTATTATCGCAATTTAGCAATACCGTCACTGTCCCGCTGTCTATCTGCACACTTGCCGTGAGCCGCTTGCCACGCCTTTCTCGGGCGCGTCAAGGGCGTGCCTCCTTTTTCGGGCATTATCTTTCTATCCTCCGTCGAATGCGAACAGGGCACATGCGGTGCATTCTTGCACCTATACTTTCCCTCAATCGAATACTTTGAAATACAACAAATAAAATAACCAACATTTTACTTCTTAAGGTATCGTTTTTTTTTGAATGCTGTAAATTTGTGATGACAAATGGACATATAATGAATTATTAAATTTTGTACTTTTTTGCCGCGAGTCGCGACAGTGAGGCGAAAGCTTACAAGCGGATACATTCTAGAGGGTCACACGCACGAGGGAGTTCATGCGGTGAGCAGTCGCCAGGGGCGCTGCAGTGCTATGTTCGATAAAGTCAGTCATGACAACGATCTGCCCATTCCCTGTCTAATAGGGGAATGGCAACGCAGCGCTGCGGCATGGCTGTTCACCGCAGGTGCTTCACTGCGGCGGCTATTATGGCCGCCACTTTACCAACTGAAACGACACTTTAGCCATAGAGACGGGAGCAACGGCTGTCGCTGCAAAATGGCTGTGCGGTATTCTGGGTCCGTAGTGACGCAGCACAATGAAAATGCACCAGTTTATCTGCGTGCGCGAAGTCTCCGCGATGCATTGCGAACACGAGCGTGCTGCCCAACGACACAGTTCGTCACTTGTCACCGCTTGCCCATTGAAGGTGCCTCCGTGCGCATGTGCGCAGAATTTGAGTGTGTTGTTCACTCCAATGTGCTTGCCGATTGCCTCTGCTGCTGAGCTAACAGCGATCGCAGATGGATATCGTAACGACAGCGCAGCAATCGCATTTTGGTGGGTGAGGGCTCTTGTGTGCAGTTAGGAAATTAGACTTCGAACACAGGAAGGTGTTGCAATTGTTTAGTGTGCCGTGCTTGTGATGACAAAATGCCATTGCACTGGGTGTGTTTGCGCTGACCGCTGACCGTGTTTGCTGCACTTTATCATTGACAGAGCAGCCATCTCAAATGACAGCTGCGATACGTTGTCGTTGGAAAACACTACGCACTGCTCAAGATCGTCGTCCACCACGGCGCATCGACGCCTTGCAAGCAGCTACAGTGACGTGCGGATAATTATTTGCTGTGCGCTACGTAGCCACAACGCAGGCAATGAACCGTGTTGTGGGGTCATCACAGCCCAAGAAGACATATGCATAAGGCAGCGAAAGTCGACACTTTTTTTTATAGTGGTGCTGAGTACATCACCGATGACAGTGCGTTGTGCGTGTTTTATTTCGCCGGTCAAGATTGTTAATGCCTCTCAGTTCCGCACCACGTCGCTGTTGTCGAAAAATAAGTTGGGCGTGGCCCAACCGTGGTGGGCGCGCACAAGAGTTACATGCCTCGCTCGGGGCGTGACCTATGGTTTTGATTGACACGCGAACTCGGGCCAAACTCGTACATCGCGAAACCCCCCTCGAGTTAAACTCGGGAGCATGGCGGCGGCAGCAGCAGCCTGTGTCATCGCATCCAGCGGCGGCAAGCGTCAATATGACCATCTGGACCCCTTCAGCTACATGACCGACGTAGAGTTTCAGCGTCGTTTTTGCCTTTCCAAAACGTCAGTGCGCTGGCTGTGTGACGAGTTAGGCGAACGCCCTTGTCTGCGGAGACTGCGTGGCGGGCATATTATGCTTTCCGAGCACAGACTGATGTGACTAGGCTGCGGAGGAAAAGTTCGTGCGATCGCTTCGCTTCGGCTCTCTCCTGTTTCAAGCGCTGCTCGTCCACCGCGCCCTAGCCCCAGGCCAGGTCCGGCGTCGTCATCGGAGTACTGGGGCACCTGCGAGCACCTGGGGTTCAACCCGGGCCAACCAACCTGAGTAGGCGAAGTGGTCACATTATATTGGAAGACTCAGAATGGAAGCCGGGCTGCCTTCCGATGCAACAGGTGCCGAAATCAGTTTTCGCAGTTACACGGTAAAGCTGCACTGCACGGTCAGAGAGGCGAAGGACGTTACTTCGCCAAAACTCACCGCCTCGGCCGTCCGAACGACCACCTGTCCAGGCGGCAAATGATTTGGCTCACGTACTGCGTGAGCAAAAGCGTAGACATATGGCTGTTGAAGGAGATGACCGGCGACTTGTTTCCTCTATAGGAGCACACCATCGCCGACAGGACGAACTACTCCCGTAAGGTCGCGAGGGACGAGCTGCTGGCGCGACCTCCACTTGGTACCCCGGGTAGATAGCGCAAATTGATGAGTGCCTTCTTCACGGCGAGCAAAAGTATACAATCGAGGCCGCCTAATGACGGCCGACAACTTTCCGCCAGCCGCCAAAATTACGGCGGTGTTAAAGTTGGGGGCCCATGGGTCTTCGGCATGTTCTGCGCGACCAGAGGGGTGCTGCGACTTTCAAAGTCGACCGAAGAAAGGCGGCGAAGCTAGGCGCCATTATTGCAACCAATGTTAAACCGGGGACCATTATTCATAGTGACGAATTGGCCGCATACAAATGTATCCCAAATTTAGTGGATGCTAACGGGGCTATGCCTCAATCCGCATTGGTAGACAGTCAACCAAAGCATGAACTTTGTGGACCCCATCACGGGCGTTGACACGCAAAAAAAAGAAAGTTATTGTCAAAAAGTGAAGCGCTCCCTCGTCAGCGATGGGTACAGGGCAACTGCACCGATGCTGGAGTTCCACCTGGGATGCATGTGGTGGCAGTCAACATCCACGTGCGCTGCAAAGACCCTTTCGTGCGTTTGTTAGAAGCCACGGATCGCTCGGGCTAGCCACTACAAAGACTCTTTCCTGCGGTTGTTAGAAGCCATCGCTCGACGCTTGCCAGTATGGAGGTGTATCGCAAAGTAAAAGAAAATAAAGCGTAGTTTTCTGACCCTTGTATGTGTGCTTTCCGGCATTCCTGTGTGCTTACACGGTAAGCGCGCGGCAAACCACTTATGCGCTAGCCGACGCTCACTTCGTCTTTTAGCTGGATGCGCGCGCTACTCGCAGCTTTTCTTTAGCGCGAGCAACGAGCGATCTGTTAAAAGCCCTGTGTGAAAACCAGGCGCACACCAATCTCTGCTCGGAAATGGGAGCGCAAGCACGTAGCGAGCCGCACCAATCCAATCTAGAGCAAAGGAGAAACGAGCGATCTGTTGGAAAACCAGTGAGAAAAGCAAGCGCACACCAATCGGTGCTCGGAAATGCTAGAGCAAGCACGTATCGAGCCGTGCCAATCGAATCCGGAAAAAAGAGGGGGGCGAGCGTCTCCTCGTGGCATAACGCGAAACGTATTTAAATACAAATTAGTCTAATACACATTCCGTGTACATAGTGGAAGCATTAAAATGCTTACAACCCACGTTAATGTGACTAATATTATTGTACTAAATGAATTTATTTTATAACTTGCTTGTGCCTGTAATGCACTCGGTGGAACGACAAACAAGTGAAAGAAGGCACGACCATGCACCGACCGTTTGATCACGTGAGCCCCAGTTTGTCGACCGCCCATATGGCAACGCCCAAGGGATAATAGCCACCCAGAGTGAATCTAGATTAACCAATGAAACTGGAGGCGTGCCGATGGACAAACTTCGTCTTGTTATCATTTGTTCTTTGATATTGGGGCGTCGCCAGAGCTCGTGAAGATCCCGAGTTTCGCCAAACTCGGGGCATCCTGCATAGCACCCCAGTGCTTTTGTTCATGATGACTTTTCTAGCGAGCTTGCTCTTGCGCATTTAGCCTGCTTCAGGAAGTTTCCTCAATAAATTTACTCCAAATAAGTCGCGCTCTGTTTAGCACCTTGCATTGCCCTAAAAGAGCGGCGCAGCTAGGTGCCATCGCAATTTATTTATTGCATGCATTTCTTTCTTCAATTTGGCTGGTCCCATCGTTCAACGTCTATAAAGCATTCTCGCGACCAGAATCAGTTTTTTTTCGTAAACCATGACACAACGTTCACAAATCGTGGAACGAATCCAAACTCGTAAATCTTACGACAAATTCGCGAGCTTTCGCACGTATGCAAGTGCCATAGATAGGAGTGTCGGCCCATCCCAGAATGAACGAGTACGACTTGATAAACTTTACACCAAGCCACATAAATAAAAAAAGTACATAGAAAAAGAACCGTGAGTGAAAGGAGCGGAGACAGACTAAGAGAGAAGGGCATAGTGAGTGAAAAATAAGCAGAGAGGATTAAAAAAGAAGGGTAGAGAAGAACACAAGACTAAAGCACGCATATATGTTACGCACTCATCGAGCTTCCCCTAACGTCCGGAAAATGGTCCGCAATGTAGCACAAAAACTAGTGCGAAATGCTAGGCTACAATCGGGAGTCTAAAAGTGTCGCCTTCAAAAATCACATTTGGACGCACAGCCAGTGGGAAATATAATGTAGTCCATTGTAGCGCAGGGTAAGGTGAGTGAATGGTAGTCTTTGGAAAGTTCGGTTCGCTGCGCACCGTATACAGGGGCATGTTTAAGAATAAATGACTAGATCTGTTTCGGTTGAGCCACAGAAAGCACAGGACGCAATGAGTCCCCACCCTTGGTGGCGCAACCGCGTAGTCACCGTGACACACCGTACACAAAGCATCAATAACACGGCTCTAAAGCATGCAGCGAAGTAAACGACGCGCACGAATGCACGGAGAATCATATTATAGCTGAAACTCGCTTATCCCGGTGCATCCCAGAAGGTCGCAGTGGACCCGCATAGGAGCGTCATCGAGTTAGCAGGAAGCTTCTGGACGAATGTCGCACTTCTTCGTCCGAAATTCCAGTCGGTCTGCCTTTTCATTGCCGCGAACGTCCACATGCGACTGTATCCACTGTCGTAATAATGATACATCGCGATATACAACTATGCAGACAGAATTGGTAATGTGAAGCGCAATAGGACGCGGTATGCTTAACCGCGTTCTGAATATAGTGTGGCAATGCTTTTTAGGGAGAGAGAAAGTTATGTGTGTCTTTGAACGTATACATGTATGTATATACGCTGCCACGTGTGAGCGACAGGGGTGACGCAGCCCTGCAAAGCTTCAAGTTACATGTTTCCTCCGGGTTTCCAACATGACGCGTGGGGACAAAAAGCCGATTTCATTGTTCCATCGTTTTATTGATTGATTTACCTAATGGAAGTGCCAGTAAAACTTCAGTGACATGCTTTTTTTCTTGCATATCGAGGAGTGATGAAACAAATACCCGGACGCTTATATTTTATGCAATTCAATTGGGCGCAGGTGTCTCCTTTAGGCTGTATTTGCAGCAACAGGCCCAAAAATACATTGAAGAAGTGAATGTCACACTCGGAGGTCATGTTTCCACCTGGGGCCTCACAAGCGATTACCCCTACTGGCACCAACAGCGTAAAGAGTAAGCTAATCTTATGTTTTTTCTTGCTTGAATGAAGTGTCAGGTGGGTTTCTGGCGTTTTAGAATTCAATTCTCATTTACAGTGCACTGTTCTGAAAGGCCAGCTAGGATAAGGGGCGTGGACGGAAGTGATGTGCCAACACGTAGTTTACAGATATGCCATAGAAATGACAAGAGTCAAAAGATACAAACAGCGAATTGCGAAGGATAAAGAATTTGCATTTTATTGCGATAGCAATTATATGGACCCTGCAAGCGGATTTCTGCCATCGGCGTCGCCGTCGCCGTGAGGTTCCGTATAAAGTGCAAGGGCGATGAAATCGTCGCCGCGTGCCAGCAGCTGCGTAATCGTGTTGCTGCCGAAAATTTACACCAACAGCAAAGTAAAATACGCTTGGTTACTGCAATATTAGTGGTGTTTGTCTGGTTGAGGTCTACGCCACCAGGTGGCTACACCGTGCAGGTCATTCACTTTTGCGCCTCCGCTCATACGGTGAAACGCCCAGTCTGCTTGCATTTACAGGAATACTGGGCACGCTAAAACTCTTACATCACGTCGGTACCACTTAGAAGGAGGCACATGGTAGACGATGCGGCGTGCAGTGTGACGTGTGACGCCTCTGAATGTGTGATGCTCCCGACAGTTGCAGCTTCTTGAAATAACCTCGAAACTTGTTCGAGGCAGCTGTTCTTGTGACCAGTACCTTGGTTCGCACGCGGAAGCGTACGCTACGAGTCTCTTGGTCGTTTGACTGATTGGTTTGATGATATTAACCCTTTCCAGTGTGAAGTTTGTTGAAATTTCTATTTAGTTCAATTGATTGACAAAAGAGAGACGAAAACAAAGAAAACAAATATCTCAGTGCACTTTTTCGAAACACACAAGAAGTCTTTCTCATAAATTGTCAAGAAATCAAGGCGTTGGAGCAGCGTAAGGCTTTTCGAATATTTTCATTCAGTCACAATACTGTGAAGTACGGCTACAAAATATGTGAAGGCTATTTTCATACGATCCCATGATAATAAAGAAGAAAAAACGGTAGGCGACCCTAATCTTTGATTTAGGTGTCTCTTAGTGGCACTCGCACCTCGGCGTTAGTGTTCTGTGCTTTGGTCTGCGGTAATCAGTGATTTCTAATGATTTCTAATTTGTTCAGACACTTCAGTAACTCAACTTGTAACTAAACTTATGCTTTGATATCATATCTATAATGAAACCCATGTATCTTGTACTGTACTATTTTTTCTGATTATTTTAAATTTCGTCCCCGGTGGTGTCAGCTAATTGTTTCTAATTATTCCAGACACTTCAGCAACTCAACTTGTAACTGATCTTATGCTCTGATATCATATCTATGAGGAAACCCACGAATTTTGTACTGTACTATTTTTCTCCCTTTTTTTCTGATTTATCTTTAATTTCGTCTCAGCTAATTAATTTTAATTATTCCAGACATTTCAGTAACTCAACTTGTAACTTAACTTATGCTCTGACATCATATTTTTAAAGAAACCCTTGAATATTGTACTGTACTATTTTTTCTATTTCTTCTGATTTATTTTGAATTTCGTCTTCGGTCGTCTCAGGAGGTGAACCGGAAGTGTTGCGCAAAAAACAAGAGTGTCACTCGATGCTCGTGCCGCTAGAGAGAGAAAGGATGCATAGAAAGGTAGGGAGGTTAACCAGATGTAGTTCCGGTTGGCTACCCTGCACGGGGGGATGGATTAGGGGGATAAAAAGAGAAAGAGAGTGGAAGGGGGAGAGAGAGAAAGAGAGACGAGCACAAACAAATCGCGTATACTATAAAGCGGTCGGGGGCGGCGTTCTTAAAGTCTATCGTGAAGGCCCGTAGACCGCAGGAACCTCAGTAGCGCGAGTAAGGCCTTCATCGCGGATGTTTTTTCGGAGCACTGACCTAAAGTTTTTAGTTCCGTTAGTGGACGATTGTCCAATTGGTCCAGCACTCTGCACAGCACTTTTCTCTCCGCACTATAGCGCGGGCAGACACAGATAATGTGTTGGAGCGTCTCATTGCTGCTGCACATGTCGCACGTAGGGCTGCTGGCCATTCCAATAAGGAAGGCATACGAGTTCATAAATGCAACGCCTAGCCAAAGACGGTACAGCATGGTCTGTTCACGTCGTGGTAATCCTGGTGGGAGATGCATCTGTATATCCGGAGACAACGAACGCAAACGACACATGGTGAACGTGTTCGAGTTCCACAGGGCCAAAGCACATTCACGGGACATTAATCGCGGCCCAGCCGCAGCGTCTGTTCGCGAAAGTGGAATCAAGACACATTGACCACTTTCATGTGCAGATCTGGGCGGCTTTGTCGGCGTGGTCATTCCCGCTGATGTTGCAATGTCCTGGAAGCCATCGAAATATTATGTTGTGTCCCTTGTCATGGCTGCGGTGATATATCTCTCGTATTTCTGAGGCCAGTTGTTCATTGGGGCCATGGCGCATTCTGCTTTGTATGCCATGAAGGGCTGCCTTGGAATCACTAAACACTGTCCATTGTTGCGGTGGTTCCTGATTAATGAAATCAAGTGCAGCACGGAGTGCCGCAAGTTCTGTAACCGTCGAGGTGGTAACAAATGAAGTGTTTAGGTTTATTTCTTCAGAGTTTGCCTGGACGATGACTGCAGCAGCAGAGCTGCTGAGTTTTACCGGACAATCTGTTTAGACATGAACTAGTCATGAACTGGCCGAAGTGAACTAGTCTTCAGTCTACTGCACTTCGTGTTGACTGTGGCTTCGGTTATAAAAGTAATTGGCTTAGAACTTAGAATGTAAAACACTGTCACAATTTTTTTTGTTTCTTCACAGACACCCGGTGAGAGGTGAGGTTGACTGGATCAGCTATTCTGGATGCAATCCTCCCAAGCATCAGGAATTACCGAGAACTGATTGCGCTGGCGTTTTTACGTGGTCCGTCAGTGCAGGCATAACTGGTCCGTTTAGCCTTAAGCAGTACGCTGTGCTTCCTGTCATGTGCGAAGGGCCAGCTCGGAAGATATTTGAGCTCGAGCTAAATCGTCTCACCATAACTTCTACAGGGCTGGAGTGGGGCCACCTATCTGCCAGTAACGAAACCAAGATATTCGCCTCGGTGAGTGACAGTTTTGCATAGTTAAGACATTTTCTGAAAAATTACACACGCATGTAAGACGCACTTCCCATAGAATGTCTGCACGCGAAGCTCGTAGAACAACTATCTGTCGTAATCGTTAAGAACTTAAATTTTAGAAGCACCACCAGTGGTCAACTTAAGGTATCACGAACACAGCGATGACGCAAGTGTACTGTTCAATCGTTGCGGCAAATGAGACGATGTGCAATAATATCACTCACTGCGCCACTGTTTTTGGTCCGGCACACGACAGTGAATTCACCTTGGAGAGAGAGAAGCTGTTTCAAAAATGAAGTCCGAATTTGAGAAAACTGAGCGAGAACTTGAGAGGAGAAAACTGTTCGGTGCGAAGGTTCCGATATGACAAATTCTGGTCGCCCCGATGACTTGGCGAACAGAGGTCACCTTATAGAAGCTGGCTCTCCAAACTGACTTCTTCCAACTTGTTGTTCTGTACTTACGTGGCAGAACTCGGTCTCCGCCCCGTTATTCTTCTCCTAGAATAGTAGTATTAATCTTCGCGTAGGTTCCGTAGAAATACGTATGCGGCCTTAAAACAATTTGATTGGCACATGGTCGCCGATCTGCATAGTTTGAACGACCAGCCCTGTTCCAGCATTTCTTGCGCGTTTGGAAGGTCCTACCGAATTGCGAGACATTCGTCTGAGTGACACATTCGAGCTCACTCAGATTACGGGTACTTGTGGGCCTGTGAGTCGACTGATGAGTGAGTTTGCCGACCTATATTCAAGTATAATCTCGTGTCAATAGACTTTAGGCTTGGGTAAACTGAGGCATCTGTTTTTTTTTTTTTGCTGTAATTTTTTGCTGTATTGTCCATAATTGGTCTGAAAAGTGGTGATTAACTTTCATTAAACGCCATTGTTTCTTCCCTCAGAGGAGGCTTACGAAAGCGTTTATGTTGACATAAAAAAATAATCACCTGAACATTTGTGAACTCAACTACGAAAAACTGTTCGTTGCTCTATTGCAGACTTGTGATTTCGGTGCGAAGATTGACTTCGACGGCCACTTTGCGTACACTGTCTCAAATCCTGACGAAGGCAACTTCAAATGGGTTGCTGTCAACATTACTGTGCTGGCAAACAAGAGCCAAGGGCTTGAAGTAAAACGTGGCAAGTTGGCGTACACGTTGATGGGATGGTATAAAGAGGACATATGGTGCAATTAAAGAGACAATAAACGCAGTTAAGACAGACTTTTAGGTAGTGTGTGTGCGGCGTTCTCATAAATACGATGTTGTAGGTCTTAGACGCTTATAAACTGCGCGAAAAAAAAAAAAACGAGGACACAAGAACGAAAACACACACGACACCACGAGCGCAGATGCGGGACTGGCACGTGGACACTGCGATGAGGTTCACACATGAAATAGCTGCCTCTTGCTTAGGTAGCGCACATAAAATAGAGCCCAGAGGAGAAGAAATGTACTTTAGTAGGACGTTTAGTACATTTAGTAGAACATCCTACTAAAGTACATTTATTCTCCTCTGGGCTCTATTTTATGTGCGCAACCTAAGCAAGAGGCAGCTATTTCATGTGTGAACCTCATCGCAGTGTCCACGTGCCAGTCCCTGTCTGCGCTCGTGGTGTCGTGTGTGTTTTCTTTCTTGTGTCCTCGTTTTTTTTCGCGCAGTTTATAAACGTCTAAAACTATGAGCTATGAACCAGCTAGCCCGCCAGAACGTCCTTCTAAAGATGTTGTAGGGACTAGCGTCCTGACTGCTATACGTGACAATGCACAGTTGAATATTATTGCAATAGCAATTATATGGACACTCCAAGCGCATTTCTGCCGTCGCCGTCGTCGTCGTCGTCGTCGTCGTCGCCGTAAGGTTCCGTAAGAAGTCCAACGGCGATAAAATCGTCACCGCGCGCCGTATGCTGTATGTGCGAATGAGAGCGCGCGTCCCTCGCGCGCTTTTACGGAGAGCGAATGCACGGTGGAGAGCGAACGCGACTTCTTCTGTCCTGCGAAAGGACGTGGGAGGATGGGAGGGAGCGAGAGGAGGCGATGGTAAGCTGGGGCAGCAAATGCGTATCTTGCGACCGGGCGCAAGGGGCGCTGGCAACTCAATCTCCCACGCGAAAGCAAGAAAGCGGGAAGGCATCGCGGGAGGGAAAGGGCGCGGCTTCTACTCTGCCAGCAACTGCGTATTTTGCGCGGCTGCGGGCTGTCGTGCGCACCGTATCTTGAGAGCGATTTCCACATGGTTCTTACCTTTGTATGCGCTGTGCTTTCGCCGCTCGGTTTCCGTTGAAGCGATAGACCGCACGAACCTTCGGTCGCTGCTGCTTTCGCGTTTGCTCACGCCAGCGTTCTGACAGTGGTTGTCTGCGGTCATCGAGTGTGATCTATTCATCTTTGCTTGTGCGCGCTGACACCAAGCTTGTTAATTCAGTTAGTGAGCGAATGTTTCCAAGTTTATGCAGCCGATAAAACTACTATCCTTACTCCTTGTAACTCTCTACTAATTTGCTATCGCAATTGATTCTTCGCCTTTCGGGCGAAACTGTGACTTTTTTCTGAAAGTAATTAGAAATATAAATTATAAAGACATTTACGGGTTGTTCATTCCTATGCCAGTGTAGCCATCTCTTCCGTCTCGATTTGCATTCAACCTTAAAGGACGGATTACAATTATCATAGTTATCTTGATTTGTAGTGAACTTTGAGGACAGATTGCAATTATCACATGAAAGGAGCAGATGGCGTGTATACAAATGCAAACATCAAGTTGCTCGTTTATGTTTTATTTTAGGAGAAATAGAAGACGAATATTGAATGCCGCACATACTCGATGCATCGGAGGTCCCACGCAAAAGTAATATTTTTTACAGTAATAGCTGTTATTGAGCCACGCCGCCAATAGTTTGATGGCCGCCGCTAGCCATGGTAACTGTCGCTAGAATTTCTGACCAGCATATGCTCAGCTTAGCTGTCTAAGTCTCAGCCACTTCACTTTCATTGAATATATGGAAACCAAAACTCAGAGTATCATAGCATAGAAATAACATCGCTACGCATTCACAATACAACGAGGTAAATACACAGAGGCATTCAAAACGTGCCTCCAGTTCGGTGGAACTTCTTGCGCAATGTGCGCAGTTATTACATCAGCTCAAGTTTCACGAAAAAAAAAAAAGATCTGGTAGACCGCGGGTTCTGGGCCGCTATTTTGTAGCGATGCCTTTAAAGTAATAATGCCTTTTCGCGCTTATCGCGCTTTGTCAGTGGTCAGAGCGACGGTCCGCTCGCGTTATCACCGTTGATATCGTGAGCGGACCGTCGCTCTGACCACTGACAAAGCACGATAAGCGCGAAAAGGCATTATTACTTTAAAGGCATCGCTACAAAATAGTGGCCCTGGGCAGGTCGATAATGCAGTCTAGATATTCAGAGACTGTGTCGACCCAGCAGCATGAACATGTCATCTGGGGTACCGCCAGTGTTTCTAAACGGCAGAAACCTAATTGTGTATCACGTGATGTCTGTGTGCTTTTAAGCATTCGTTGTAGAATGTCTTAAAATTATCGCATTGGCGCAGTCTGTAAAACAGCAATGTATTGTCTCGGCACGTGGACAGAGTCGGTAGTTCTTTGACCATGGCACAAAGCATGGCCCTTGAATTTAACAACCTTTTAACAGGTAGTGATTCCGAGTGCAAATGAAAAAATAACGTTTTTACTCCAGGATGTAGACGCATTCTACAGACTAGCCTAAGCAGATTTTGAGGTGCACGATACGAGACATGTGGGAAACGTGCGTCCACTAGTACTGCAAAAATCGCTTTGTGATTGTCAGTGAATATGTGTTCGAGGTTGAATCTGGCCCTCAAGAAAATAACTACTTCAACGACGTCATTCAGAAAGCCGCCAAATGCTTCTCGAACACTTTTAACAGTTGATGACGCAAGTACATTAGGAAGCTAATCAACTAATCGGCGCTGCAACATTGAACGCAAGAACGGATGGTCATTTGGAAAGAAAAACAGGAGAGAAGCTATTTGGCTTACGAAGAGATATATTAATCTTATACCACAGCGTTCAAGGCGATAAATAGATTATTGCGCCGCATCGACTCACAACGCCACCTCTAAATAACTGCTCCAAATACGCGATGTGGTGCTTCGTAGTGTGGCCGGCGTGGTTGGGAATCGAACCCGGGATCTCGTGCTTAGCAGCAAAATGCCGTAGCCATTCTGCCACGACGGCGCGTTGGGTCCGAGCGAAAACCGTGGACTATCAGCCTTGCCGAACAATCGGCATAATAGATTCTGAGACCGTTAAGAAGCCGGCATCCCGAATTTATTATTTCTAGTATACACTAGGGCGAATGATTCACCCTGTCAAACGCCTAAGCCAAGTCAAGTATCATTGCAACCTACGAAGTCCCCTCAGCCACACACTCGGGAACCAATCCCGCGACATGAATGTTGGTCTGAATAGACCGGCCTATACAAAGACATACTTGATTATCATCTATCACAGATCATATCGTGACAGGTAGGTGGTCAACTAACATTTTTGCTGAATGTTTAAAATTCATTTTGCAAAAAAAGTCACATGTCGGTGTATTTTCTGCAATTTCGCCTCATCATTGCTTTGGCTATAAGGACAGTGTGCCCTTTATACATTGTGGCAAGTAAGTACCCAGTGCTTAAAGTCAAGGGGGGGGGGGGGGTGGATGGCCTGGCCACACCTTTGCAGGTAAACTGTAGCACTGCGGCACCCATTCGACAAGCGCTGGGGGTGATTTACCAGTAGTGCCTTACGCGGGGCAATTCTAACTCCAATTTTTCGATTACTGATTTAATCGCGATTAATCGTTTGACGTGGAATCAGCAAAAAACAGAAAAGCAGGTATTGTCGTACTGCTGCATGCATTTCCCCGAGACACTGCTCATGACGGTCACCACCCTTATTTGACAAGGATTCTTGGCACAGCGTAGTGTTTCGTCAGCCACCTGAGTGTGAAGATACCTGCTCATGAATTAGTAAAGGTTCAGCTTGGTTTCTTTAGGTTATCAGTTAATTTTCGTTAGTTTAGTTGTGCATTATGAGGGCTGCGGTATATATCTATCGAGTGGTACCTACCCAGTCCCCCATCTACAGTGTTTGGAAAGCCGCTAAGCTGTTACTGAGAGCAGCTATAATTCGCGCTTTCCATGTTGGCGTTAAATACTGTAGTGACCCGTATGTCGGCGTGAGAAAGGTTCGTTGAAGGGCGGCCCGTATGTACATGTTGCCACATGTGCAGTGACCCAAATTAGTCCTATGGTTGGTTTTGAACACTGTTACCTCAGCACGGCATCCCGGATGCGCTACGCATTTGACCACGGACTTCCTTGTGACCCAGGTACGCGGGAATACGGTTAGATACAGTCATAGATAGCTACATAGCTCCCGGAAAATGCGTGAAGTACCCTAAGAATGCTAACGCATTAAAATTCAACAATTTCGTCTTCAGTGTCAAGTCCAGACAGCAACTGCAAGCGCACTACAGCGTATATCAGCCACGACAACGCAGTTTACGTCGCATAAAGCAACCCACGCGGTGCCCGGACCATCTGTTTTGGTGTGACTGTCCTATTTCCTGTCGCCTTCTTTCCGGTGCTTGACTTCATGTTACAGGCCTCTGCGTTTTTATCTCACATCCATGAGTGTCGCGGCACACAAGAACACGGCACTGCTTGGTGAACCAATCCTAGCTTTAGCCTCAGGTCGCGATCCGTTCATGGCATGGCGGCGCAGTTGGAGGGTCGCTTTTGGGAGAAGAAGTCTTGAAAAAAAAGAAAAATAAACCTGAATGGTAGTGTGCTGTGTTGGCCCCTCACCTACCCGAGATCCGCTAATCACGAAAGCGCATACTCGGAGCCAGCCGTGGCCTGCCTCTCTTTCGAGTGACTCGACCATCTTACAATTAAGCCCACAACGGCACCGGCAGTGTACTCCCTCTCGACACGAAAGTGCACGTGACCCCGTCCAACAGGGGCCACACTTTGACCTGCCCAGAGTGAGTGCCACCACCTCCCAGAAGCCAGGGCGCGAGCATTCGCCACACGACCAGTCTTGTGGTGATTGCAAGAGGCGAGATGAGAGGCTAAGTATGTGCAGGTACTCCGAGGCAAAGAAAAGATTGCGACAGAACCCCGTCTCCGATGACTGTCGGGGGAAATGCGTTTAGCGTCGAATCAGTATAGCAACACAACGTATTTTCACTGCCGAAACGAGTTACGGATGCACTTGGAACGAATTATGACGATGGCACCAGTTTCGAGATAATAATTCCCGAACTTTGTGGAGAAATGCATTGGCGTCAAAGTTGCTCTTGTGGTTCAATGCGCAAAATGATGTGTTTTTAAAGAAAGTAAGTGGAACGACAATCCCTTTGTACGGAAAGTTTGACGGCGAATATCTCGTAAATGGTCCCTGTCATTCACACAATTCTTTTCAAGTGGATGTACCTTGCTGTCTCACCCGCTAGAATTTATAAATTGCAATATGTGCCATAAGCTAATTTGTTAAATCATAATTAGTGAATTTTGATTAATTAGGCGATTATGCATTTCAATTTTTTGTGCAAGTAATGTCCGCCTTTTCGAGTAGACCAGCTTATGGACTAGAATTGTGCTAGCTGCCACAGGACATTTTTTAAAAATTTGAGAGTGTCTGCTGCAACACCCTGTATACATACATTCTGTGCACTTGTGACACTGTTATAACTTTAGAAAAATATAGCGTATTATATATGCATTAAAAAGATGCACAACAGAACCTTCACGTCTTTGTGCTCATTGTTGTTCACTAATGAAAGGGTTTGGCGTCATAAAGCTGTTGAACGCTATTTTAAGGCTGAGGGTCGTCTTTGCAAATAACTCACAGCGGATATAGAGGGCAAACTTCACCAGAAAAACTAATTGTTTCTAAACTTCAGGTTGGTGCTGGTTGTAGAATTCAGGCTGCGGCTCGCAAACAAATACGCAGCTTTAGAACAGGAAGCTAAAGATAACAAAGAGGACCGCTAATGAATGAAACCGTAACTAGGCCGATTTCAGAAGCAGCAATTGAAGTGCAGGTAAGGCACCGAGGTAGCCAGAAGGTAAGCGCTCTCAAGTAACAAACGACCTATAATAAAGAAGCGACAAACCATAAAACAGTCTAACTCAAGAGATCAGATAGAATTCGCTGAACTGTCAAAGCCGATGAAGAACCACAAAGTGAGCGATATTTGAAGTTATAACGTGGGAAAGATTGAGGAAGCAGTAAAAAATGTCCGCAGCATGAAATCAGCAAGCTTCCCCGACGCCATTGTGGCTCCACGGATCTGGCTGATTAAAGGTTTGCCTAGTGCGTGGGCCATTGCACACGTCACGTCGAAGCCATCTGGCTGACTAAAGGTGTGGCCTAGTTTTACCAAAAGGACTATAATGCTTTGGCATTCGCACACGTAAAGAATCTTAAGTGTCTCTGCCGAATGTTCTGCAGTAGATCACGTTCATGTCGTCGATCAGGTCTTTGAGAAATTTGCGCATTACACTAAACCTCTCTATATGGTTTTCATAGATTACCAAATTGCATTTGATTCAGTAGAGATACCAGCAGTCATGGATGCATTCCGTAATCAAGGAGTACAGGAGGCGTACGGGAATATCTTGGGAAACATCACAAAGGTTCCACAGCTACATTGGTTCTCCACAAGAAAAGTAGAAAGTTACCTATAAAGAAAGGGGTCAGGCAAGGAGACACAATCCCTCCAATGATATTCACTGCATGCTTAGAAGAAGGGTTCAAGCAATTTGACTGGGAAGGCATAGGAGTGATGATCAATGGCGAATATCTCAGCAACCTTCGATTGCAGATGACAGTCCTGTTCAGCAACACTGGAGATGAATCGCAACAAGCGATTGAGGACCTTAACCGAAAAAGTGTAAGAGTGGTGTTGAAGATTATTATGTAGGAGACAAAGGTAATGTTTAATAAGCCTGGCAAGCAAACAAGAATTCGTGATCGCCAGTCAGCCTCTAGAAGCTTTACAGGAGTACGTTTATCTAGGTCAATTGCTCACAGGGGACCCTGACCAGGATAAGGAAGTTTACAGATGAATAAAAATTGGTTGAAGTGCATACGACAGGCACTACCATATCCAGACTGGGAGCTTACCACTGTCGTTGAAATAAAATACTTACAATCGCTGCATTCTACTAATGGTCACATATGGCGCAGAAACCTGGAGGTTAACAAAGAAGCTCGAGAACAAGTTAAGGACTGCGCAAAGAGCGATGGAACGAACATTATTATGCGTAACATTAAGAGACAGGAAGAGAGCGTTGTGGATCAGAGAGCAAACGGGGATAGCCGTTATTCTAGTTGACACGAAGAGAAAAAAAAGAGCTGGGCAGGCCATGCAATGCGTAGGGTAGATAGCCGGTGGACCATTAGGGTTATAGAATGGGTGCCAAGGGAAGGGAAACACAGTCGAGGACGGCAGAAAATTGGGTGGGGCGACGAAATGAGGAAATTTTCGGGCGGGAGTTGGAATCAGCTAGTGCAAGACAGGGGTAATTGAAGATCGGTGGGAGACGCCTTCATCCTGCAGGGGACATAAAAATAGGCTGACGACGACGATGGTGATACACAAATCAATCTATCAATAAATTGCTGCATTCTCAAGAGAGCTTCTTCTTTCTCTTCTTCTGCTTCTCTAATGCCCTCTGGCCGATGGCGATGTGGACTGTGACATTGTCGCGGCCGGCTCTCGTTAACGTGACGCTGGTAATACGGTAGCACATTTCCTGGAGATGCCTCTTCGATTCTACCACTTGGTCCATCATAATAGACGGTTTTCAACAATCCCTGTTATTTGGCTGTTCTAACGACGAAGTATGGACCAGTGAATCGAGTCTTTGGGTCGTGTCCTTTTCTCACCAGTATTATGGACCCAGGTTCGACTACTGGCATCTTTGTTGTGGCGACTATCAAAGTGTCTCTTCACTGTCATCTGGTATTTCTGTCGCTGCTGCTGGCTCTCGGGATGTTCCTTTAATACGATCCTGTTGACTGCGCCAGTCTAAAGTTTCGACGTAGACATAGTCACTTAATCGGTTTATTGTTGCATTTTCAGCGAGCTTCTCTTTCCTCCACTTCTTCTCCTTCTCTCATGTCTTCTGGCCGATGGCGATGAGGATCGCTACAATGCAACTGAACGCAGCACTAGGCCATAGCGAGCGTATTCGTCGGGCACTGGATGGACAAGCACTCCTTGCCCGTCTCTTTAGCGGTACTTCGTCTCGCATGGGAAAAATGGCAATAACATTTTCTAACATTATTGGTGACCATCGCTCGAGAGCGGCTGTCACTAGGAGTTTAGGCGAAGTTAATTGCCCCGTACGCCTTCACGTTCCTGGTATTCATAAGAAGTCGCGACTCTCAAAGCCGGCTCTCTACCAGCTAACCCTTTTCTATCTATCTGAAGAATAATCCAGACACGTACGAGTCACACTGACGCCTCAATTCATGACAACGACAAAAGAGCATATGCTGCGTTGTGCCCCGTAATAGAAGCAATTGGTTTCGTCTGCATACCGTACTCATCCTAGGTCACTAATACTGAGTTAGTAGCCATCTACCTTGCGTTGAAGTACATACAGGTGGAATTAAGAGCTTTGCAAGATAGTTTTCCTGAGCAACTGATGCGCACGCTTTGTCGCCTACCACAACCAGACAGTGACAGCCCTATCTCGCTTCGCATTATCAACTCCGTCAGTACAAATGCATCTCGCGGTGTATCCTGAATCGTGGAGTGGATACCGTCGCGGGTGAGATTTGCCTGCGATGAACAGGCGGACCGAATGGCATCCTGGAATTAGTGCGGCAGTCGTCCATACGTTTCCTGCCAACTCGAAGATGCTCGTCTGCTGATCCGCCGCCACTTGCTGGGACAGCAAGTGGCGAGTTTCGGCGAGTTTCCCTGATAAGCGAGTTTCGGCAGCAAGATGGTTTTCTCCACGTGTTCGTGGTTTACGTCGCTTCCAGAACTTTGTTACGGAAGCTTCGTGTTGGTAGCGTGATGGTGGTTGAGCGGTTGCACCGGCAGTGGCTGACACTCGGTGCACGCCGCGCTTTCTGCGGGGCAACAGAAACACTGAGTCATTTAATACTGAACCGTCTCACATACAGTAGGCTTAGGCCTGCGCTTTACAGATACTACCATTCACATGGCTTGCCATGTGTTACAATGGACGACATCATATTACCCGTTGGTCGCGTGTGCGGACGTGATCAAGCACAGAACCCTTCGAAATGTTTGAAGGTGAGAAATCTAGATTCCCGACTATAGCTTGCCATTTTGCTCCAATGTTTGAGCGAATTTGTGGACCATTTGCCGGACATTTAGTGCCGTCTGATGAGTGGCTGAGGCGCTTTCATGTTTTATCGTTGTGTTCATCTCCACACCCCCGCTTTTTTAATTCTCTCTCCCTCTTAATATATCTCCCGTTTTTCACTCACTATTCTTTTTGTGTTTACCTATTCTCGTCTAGAGCAGGGAGGCGTTGTGCCTTTCCTGGTGGCAGTTACCAGCTAATTCTTTCTCTTTTATCTTATTGTCTTTATCTAGGCAAAGCAAATAATAATAATTGTTAAGGGGGCAGGGTTCAGTGGTGCCCAAAGACCTATAATTTAAAGTAATAAACAAAAAGAATATATATTATAAAATTTGAAACGCAATTATAATTGCGTTACACTAAGAAATGATAGTGTGGGTTACATGAGTTCTGATCATTTCATCGTGATTTACGATTATTCCATTCTGTACGACACAGTAAAGCATGTCGTAGAATTGGAACTATGAACATGGATAGAGTTTAGCAACCTCAGACTCCCCCTGTCTGAGGATACTACATATGTACTGTGTTTAAACGTATTACTTTGTTGAAACTCTTATTTGCAGTTGTATGGCCAAATGCGTATGCTAATATTTTTATTGCGATATCAATGATATGGACACTCCAGGCGCATTTCTGCCGTCGGCGTCGCCGGGGTGTTCCGTATAAAGTCAGAAGGCGATAACATCTTCGCAGCGTGCCGCATGCTCTATGTGCGAGTGAAAGCGTGTGAGGGTGAGCCGACGATGGCGGATCAATCTCGCGTGCGCAAGGGTGGAAAGCTGGCAGGAATTGCGCCGTCTTCCGTCGCGTGCGAGGCATCGGTGGGAGGGGGGGGAGAGGGCGTTCTACTTCGGCTGCTGCTGCGTATGGCACAGCCAGCGGGCCCTATTTTGAAAGCGATATGCGACAAGGCAAAGTGCGCCGAAGTGCTGTCAGCTTCGTGTGCGCTTTGTTTTCAGCTGGCGTTGAAGCGAGAGCCAGCACGAAGGTTAATATGCGTGCAGCACTACAGCTTCCACTAGTCGCCCAGCGATAGCTTAGTGATTCGCGTGCTCGACTCCAAAATGGCAGATTGTTTCAGTGGCAGACGCTCAAATCCCAGTGGATGCAGTTGTGGAGGATTTTTTGATTCCACGCAGTGGCAATGACGAAGCTTGGGCGGTGACCAGCTGGCGTGACGACTAAAGAAAGCCATCGTTCTGTGTAGGCAATGACGAATAAGGTCGTCGTCAGCGCAACAGAGTGAACGGCCGGACGGACGGGATGGACAGGACAGACAAGGCAAGACGAGTTTCGAGCACTTAATTCATGTTGCAATGAAATCACTACGCTGTGTGGCTTACCCTGGCTGATGCACCCGCAGGATACGCAATCCGAAGGAAAAGTAAACGCAGTCTAAAGATAATCCCCTTCCTACTCAGAGTCAATGACATGGTGAACTCTCACAGAAGCCCAAATAAATATACTAATGCCTGCTCTTGTAAGGCGAGACTCTGAAAAAAAATCAATAACAATCAATATCCTTTAAGGGGTTGTTTGCAAAAAAGGACACATGGCCATCAAGTCAAAGACGCGAGACAACGGACATGGCACGGTGTCATTGGAGCCGGTCTTGCAGCATTGCAGTGTAGGACTCCTTCGTTTCGGCAGCTATATAGGTACACGGTTTCTGCGTAACCTTTAGGAAACTAATCGACTGAACTGGAGACATTTTGCTATGGTTTAATAGTCCAGAGGTAAATTTCAAACGGGAGCACCAAGCCTTATATCAAATTCCCATAAACAAGTCACCAAAATTTGGTTGAAGCCTGTTAGCCCTGCTGTATTAACAAGGGCTTTTCGAAATATTCTCTTCAACCTCATTTTATTGTTTCGCCATTTTACGTCAACTGAGGGGCGAGAAAGAGACGGAGAGAGGAAAAAAATTATTAAAAATGAGGTTGGCCGTCCATTTCGTCTATGGTGGAGCCCTTAGTCCAGGGCCCCGCCCCATTGGTTCGCGCCGCCCCGCGAGCCCGCTTGATCAGACGTCACTGCTCCAGGGGGTCTGAGCTGGCCAGCGCAGTCTGCCAGAAGGAAGGTGAAGGAATAGAGGTGTAGCGCGCACAGTGTGGGCCTTCCCAGGTGCAGAGATTTACTGTAGGCTTTCCCGTAGAGTAGGGACAGTATGAAGGATACTGTGTGGTGTGGAAGCGGTGAACGTAATAGAGACGCCGGAATCAATTAGTTTGGAGCTGTCGTCACGTGACGGCATCTTTTCGGTTAAGAAGATGCGATTGCACAGGGGACGAAGTGCCTCTTGAAATTCGTAAACAAATTTGGCAGTTTCGCCAATAAACCAAGCTTTCAGAGTGATAGCATGGTTTAGGGTTGCGTTTGAACTCGTCGGACCCTGTTCTTAAGACACGCGTATGGCACGTATTGGCGCGATGCAGCACGTAAATGAACTACTGCGTCGAAGGAACAGCGCCGTGGAAGCTACCAGGTGTCTCACAACGCTGGAGTTATCAGGGGTGCCGCCAGATGGCGTTGGCATGGTATGCTATGTTGACCTATGTTGATCGGGTGTCCGCACTAAGCTGGGCGTCGATATGGTGACCCCAGGGGAACCCGGTGGTGGCCAGGTCGCCTAAGGAGGAGCGAACCGGCCCAGGGCGGAAACGCAGCAGGCAAAAGCTACGTGAATCTGTACGATAACACAAAGGGCAGTGCCTTGCTATTTGAGGCTCGAGCCGGTTGCCTAAGGACGAAAACATATCGGAACAAATATTCGGAACTAGATGAGACATGTGTATGCTGCAGTAAAGATCCAGAGACCACTCAGCACATCCTAATGGAATGCGACGGGATCCACCCAGCGAGAACCGTAGGTAACGTGCAACTCCCAGAAGCGCTTGGGTTTAAAGTGGAAGGAAACATAAACAGATCAGCCGTAGAGATCAGCAAGAGACGATTAGAGTACTGGTGGAAAAAAAGCAGGGAAAAGATCGATACGACCTGATCTCTTAAAATCATAGGCAGCGGTACAAGCTAAATTTTTGAAAAAGGTATACAAAAATGCGAGATAAAGAACATGTGTAGTATACCTGTCAGAAAGCAGGTATAGCATACCTGATTAACTTAAGCAGGCTATGGGACTATTTATGACCGCCCTATTTGGAATCACTATTTGGAACTAAGAGCCGCGACTGACGGAGTATGCGTTTCATTTTTCTTGATTGCTCAATCTGATTGACCAACTCCAGATGGTGTTAAGCACCATGACCAGCACTATGACAGCATTGTGGCAACAGCTATTGCTGCGTTCTCAGCCGGTGAAACCACGCTCGATATATTTTGAGCGGCTGTAGTACTGAGAGGACTAGTTGGCGAGCCATGTCGGCCCGCGATCCGCCACTCATTGACGGAATTCATCGTAGCGAGTGCAGGGTTTTGGATGACCTTTCGCGTATATTCTGGAGCCATTTGATGCCTTAGAGGAATGAATTTTAATGCCCAGGACTCTCAAGGCGTCTATTTACGGAACAGTTGGGCCGAGCATTGGTTGAAATGTCGTCTCAGTGAGCAAATTCCTTCTCCACTTGTTTGCCGCGTGCATGTAGCCGGACCTTTGCGTTGATATATTAAATGCGAAGCATTTATTGGCGAACATTTGCTACTTTGACAGTATGTAGCTATCTATCTAGTCGCCTACGTCTTTGTGCTCTCATGATCGTTTCGTTAACTTCATAATGTACCAAAATTGGCATGCTATGACAAGAGTATGTGACGAAGAAAAATGATATGTCATGAGATGAATGTCATGACAAGCGTGTATCATGTAGGTCATGACAATGACCTACATGACAATGTCTATGACTAAAGGATGCTGGTAGAAGTCATAGTCATAAGCATGACTCAGCAAAAATGACAATGACTCGGAGATAAACAGAAACTTACCTACCTATTGCAAAGTACGAAGAATGAGGCAAAGAAACTTTCGCAATAGAACAAGTCGCCGGTACAAATATGGACATGTTGGCTCAAGGAGACTGAGGCCAGGGTTGTATGCTTAGGCATGAAGAACATCAAGAGCTTGTCGTTGCTGCTGGCTATGCGCATCGAGGTCTCTGCGCGCTGAAAAAAGTTCAATATCGTCAGCATAATTCAGGAACCAGATATGGGGAATGTTTTGCAACTATCTTGTGAGTGGTATAAAGGTGCCGAACCTTGCGGGACTCTGAGATTTGACGTGAACAGCCCACTGTGACGTGCATTCAATCGTGGCACATATGTGCTGGAGCTCAAAGCTGAATGCACCTACTTTGTTATTCGTAGTGGTATTCCGAGATGTTCTATAATTTGAAGTATTATATTGCGTTTGAAATAGTCATTAGAGTTCGCTATATTTGTGGCCACTACTGTAACTAGTTGGTTGTATGAGGTGACATGTGTAATACTTCTTCCGCCAGAATTGACAGCCCATCCTCCGTACCCAAGATGGTCTGAACCCACTTATAGGTGAATGGTACTTCTTGTAATGATCGAGGCCATCATGAAAGTCGGGTGGGTAACATTCGCAAGAAAGGTTTAGAAGTTATCGGTATGAGAAAAATAAGGGTGGACAGACAGAAAGCTGTCTCGTGGTTGGCGTGGCTTCACTGATGGGTACTTCTACGGAATGTTTAAATTCGGGAGCAATGACTTCCTCAGTCCGCACTCTGTTCATAACATGAAGTAGACCTTCAATGGCATCCCCTTGCAATTCCTAAATGGGATGTTGCCATCTCCAAGTGATAGGTCTGCCCTTGTACCATCAATGACGGCGAGCAGCTCAGCTTTCGTGAAGAGCTTGGTGACGCCAGAATTATGAGCTGGACCGTTAGAATATGGTGTAGCCCGGCGGCTGCTCGTGGCTCGAAAAAAAAAAAAAAACTGCAGCTGCTTCGTCTGCAAACTCTTGCGGCCTAAGATTAAGAGCCGGGCGAACGCTCGTTGAAAGATCAGCTTGATTACCACCGCGCTCCATGGCGTAAAAAGTGCGCCAGAATGTCTTGTTTCCTCTCTTTGAGATAAGCTTCTCGCATCACTCACGTCACCGGCGGCGCGTCAGCTGTGTCTCATATATAACGCCGAGCCTGCGCGGTGATACGGTTAAGCAAGGCGCGAGCTTCATGTACCGCCGAGATGCGATTAGCGTTGGGCTTTGTTAGGCGTTGCTGTGCCCGCATGTTTAAAAGCTGCATGTGCAGTGTAGGCTCTCCATTTAGTGTCATATATGTAGTGTAATCTCTCAGAATGAACTACAGCGTGGAGATGACGGCCGTGACATCCGGTATCGATGCTCTAAGCCATCGCGGCAGGTCCGATGGGTGGGATCGAGTGGCCGGGATGATGGGTATAGGCAGGCGCCTGGTATAGGTGAATGGTTTAGTACGGTAACGTCGAACTAGTCAATTTTTCATAACCTTGAATGCCTCTTCTGTAGTCGGGATTGTAATCCCACATGGTGTGAGTAGCATTAAAGAAAGTCGTAGTTTCGCCCGAAAGGCTATCGAAATTTATCGATTGCGATATCAAATTAGTAGACAGCTCTACGAAGTAAGGATATTAGTTTTGTCGGCCGTATAAACTTGCAAAAATTCGCTTACTAACTAAATTAACAAGCACGGTGTCAAGCGAGCGCAGATAAACATGAACGCATCTCGCTCGATGACCGCGGTAGCTCGGTGTCAAAACGCTGGAGTGAGGTAGCGTGCCAGCAGCCGCTTGCGAATTCATTTTGGAGCTGTCTCTCGCGTCAATGCGAACTAAACGTCGAAGGCGAAGCGCATACGAAGCTACCGGCAATCGGCACGGCGTACTTTGTCCACATCGCAGATCGATTTGACGATGAGGCCCGCGCGGGCGCGCACTTTGTCCACGTCGCAGATCGATTTCAAGATACGGCGGCCGCGCCGTAAGCAGCAGCCGCCGGGGTAGAACCCCCCTTCCCCCCCCTCCCCCCCTTCCTCCCTCACCTCCCACCCGTGCCTCGCGCGTGCCACAGAAGACGGTGCCCTTCCGCCCCGCCTTCCTAACTCGTGCGCGTGAGGTTGAGCCGCGATCGTCAGCTGACCCTCGCAAGCTTTCACTCGCACATACATTGTACGGCGCGCCGCGACGATGTTATCGTGTTTGGACTTGATACGGAACATCACGGCTACGCCGACGGCAGAAATGCGCTTGGAGTATCCACATAATTGCTATAGCTGTAAAAGTCACAAATGAGGTTTGGTTTGTCTGGGTAAGTGGATCCTAAATCACGGATTCAACGCCATAGAGGTTACAATTCGGCTGCCAGGCCTATTTCCTTTGAAAGACTTGGACACTTTCTTTGAAGAACGGCAGGATGCTGCTTTTGCACGCGTTTAGCCACGGCGAATACTCTTTTTGTCAGTTGCGGCAGTTTGTTGAGGGTCTAAATTAGGATCGTCCAAAAGGCTGAACCAGTAGTAGGTGGTTTGTGCTTCGATCGCGAATGCAAGGTAGCCTTTACAGTAGGCACCGGAGATATTTCACGTTCCTTGCGACGAGCCGCAACACGCACGTTTCTTTCACGCAGGCGTTCAAGCTGCCCCTACAGCTGCGCTATCTGCGCGCCTAACTCCAGGCCGTCATCAATCGGAGGTAACACAGGAAAATACAGTGTTTTCTTAGGAGCGGAATGCAGTAGGTTGACGTGTTCGGGCTTCTTTAAAAATAGGAGCGTATGTTAGGCTCGCTTGCTCCGTTGCCTTGTTCTGACTCCGTGAGTCTATTTATTGTAAAACTTCAAAGCTATCATTATATGTGCTTTGCCGTGCTATGCTGGGAACATAGCTTGCGGAGTCGACCTATGGCACGCCTTTTGGTTGGTTAGTTAGGCGTTCGCAGAGACCCCAGCAGGAGCGGTGATTGTCCTTTCTTGTAGTTCTCTTTGGATCGAACTTTGATTTTGGACATAGTCTTCGCAGGCTGCTGCTGGAAGTATAATATATGCTTTTACTGCTGCTGCTGCTGTCAGATTCGTGCGGACAGAGCTCGGCGGAGCCATCTTTGGCCTAGTATTTGGAGATCTTGGGTTTTTGACGGCGCCACTGCTCCGAGTGAGAAGATTCGGCGATAGAACTGCACCCGGGATGATTTTGAGAGCCCTTTATGGACTACGTTCTTCCTTAAAACGCAACACAATAGTCCAATTATCCAGCATCACCACTTATGGAGCGCCCCTTCCACAAACGAAGATGACATTTAATAAGTTATACTGCCTCTCGACAGCACATTCGCGGCATGTACTGTACCTGCGTATGTTTACTCCAACCAATGCCAGAAAAAGCAGCGGTGCAAGATTTATTGTATATTGGGAGAGGGTGTAGTCGCGCCGCTCTCTCCGCTCGAGAGGACCCGGTTGACCTCTCGTACGAGCCGGACTGCAAACTTATGCCTACATTTCTAATGAGATTAGCATGATTTTCATACTTCCGGCACTTTGAGTGCATTTATCTACATAGACTCTTATTCCAGGCCAGTGGCCCAAGTTCCTTACTGGCTTGGGGCAGTAGGTAGGTATGTGCTGGTTGTCGGGATGCCGTCGTTGCCGTTGCATCGTCGTCATTTCAACTTCGTCATACTTCTTACATCATGACGTCATCACCAAACTTGTTACGTCCACTTAGTGGCCCCATCTTGTCTTATAGCTCGGGTCACTATATAGCTAGGTATGTGTTCGTGGTCGGGATGCCGTCGTCGTTGAATCGTGGTCATTCCATCTTTGTTAGCAGACTCTAATAACGCAGTCATCGTCACGCCTGTTAGGCGGGCGTGCCCAATTTGCCTACGAGCTTGGGCCAATAGGTATGCGCTCGGGGTCGTGATGCCCATGTGGTTGTTGCATCTTCGTCACTCCACCTGCATCGTCTGACTCGCCATGCCGTGGTCGTCACACCTCTTATGCCAACCCAGTGGCCCAAGTTGTCGAATAGCTTGGGCCAATAGGTATGTGCTCGTGATCATGATGCCGTTGTGGTCATGATACCGCCGTGCTTGTTGCGTGGTCCTCACTTCCAGCTTCGTCATCTGATTCTCGTCATGCCGTTGGCACGCCATCGTCCCCATACAGTCGTCGTTATAACTAGTGGCCGCGATGCCACCGACTTCACCCTATTGTGCTCATACCGTTGTGATACCCTCTTCGTCATTGCATCGTCGTCATACAGTCTTGGTCATGCTTTCGTTGGCCTACCGTTGTCGTCAGTCCAAGTTTGTCATTCACTTCCGTCATGCCTTCGTGGTCACGCCATCGCCCTCATGACGTCGCCGTTAACGCTTTCGTCTTACCATCGCCATTATTTCAGAAACGTCATCTCAATGTCGTCAAGCCATCGACGTCTATTCGGCCTCGGTTATTCTATATCGCAATCATGCTGTCGTCATTCAGTCGTGTCATGGCCGGTCCTGGCAATCGAGTGTCAAGCAAAGTGAACCGACACCGGAGACGGCGTATGTCGCATATAGCCGAAGCAATCGAATGATCGGAATGACCACTGAAATTGATAACTAAAGCTGCTTTCAGCAATACGGTGTTTCGCTACATTGCTCGAATGGTAATCGCATAAGCGTTGGCAGTCATCTTGGGATGAGTACTGCCTGAATGTTCTTGGGTAAACTATTCTGTCGAAATGGAGATCAACGAATCAATATAAAATTTATTGTGGCATTGGGTAAGAATGGTGCAGAAATTCATAAAACGTTGCAAAAGGTCTATGGAAACGATGCCCTAGAGGAAAGAAGTATCTTCAAGTTGGTCCAGCACGTTCCGGATGAACGTGAAGACCTCAGTGATGATGCAAGGTCAGGACACCTATCCAACTTGCACCAAATTGAAAGCATCAGTCGTGTGCATTTTCTTGTGCTCAGTGACCGCCGAATGGCTATTAGAATGACAGCAGAAAAACTTGGCTTGGAGAAGTCGTCCGCTTACCGGATTTTGACAGAAAATTTGGAAATAAAAGAGGTGTGCGCCAGATTGGTGCCGAAACAGCTGACTCCTCCGCAACAGTTGCTACGAAAATGACGTTTCATTAATTGAAAACCGAAAGACGACAGCGATGAGTTCTTGCAGACTTGTCACTGGTGAAGGAACATGGATTAACGTACATATATGACGTCGAGCCGAAGTAGGAAAGCAAACAGTGGAAAAGAAACACAGCCAGGACGAAAGAAAGCGCGGAAGAACAAAGCAAAAAAAAAAGCAAGTGTTACACATTTGTGACACGTTAAGGTGAAAGCCTGATTGCACACTTGGTACACTTTTGTCACGATTAAGATACGTTTATGAAGACTTGTAGCAACTGTCCATCGGTGCGCACGGCAGAACTCACTGAAATCGCCGCACCCACTGGCAGTGGGCCAGTGCCGTCAGAGGGAGGGACAGTAGGAAAATGATGTTATGATGCAATTAGGGAACTCTGGCATGATGAGCGGCATCGGAATCAGCGGGGGAAGAAGACGACGATGAATGGGCGACCAGTGGCACGAGCGCGAGTGGCAGTATGGGAACACTGGCATGATAACGGCGTCGGAGCCAGCTGTGGAAGAAGACGACGAACGCGCGAGCAGTGGCACGAGAGCCTCTCTGTGACCATGTGACGTGTGCAATCAGGCGCGCCCTAGGCACACCCTTAGTAAGCCAGAACCGTTGAGCAGCCGTGGCATCAGGGAAGCGGGCTCATCTCGCACCTCGGAGGCCTGGGTTTGGTTCCCACCCCGACCGAAATGTACCATATTTGCTTTTGAGAAACCACTAATTTACTTTGTTTACAGGAACCTCCCTGAGAAATGTGGCGCCGATCCGAGCATTTGTTGACGTGCTCGTACCCTTTGCGGCGACGGCCACTTTTCGTCACGGCGCAGTTTTGCCAAGCTCACCGCCAAGGGAACCACCAACATACCATAAACACCTACTTAATAATGTTGCTCGTGTCTTGTGACTGCCGTGGAATTGTGCGCTACCCAATTTGTACCTGAAGGTAAAACTGTCAATTCTACATCGAGGTCCTCAAGCATCCGAGAGATTGTGTGCGTCTCGTGCCACAAAATTGGTCAGAATTTGGCACTGCGATAGTGCTCCTGACGCACTACGCAGCGATATTGTGTGAGTTATGGCACGCGATTCCATCCATGTGCTAGAACATTCTCTCTAATCGCCAGATCCGGTCCCTTGCGACTCTTTGAAGCGCAGCTCTTTGGTGCCCCTTCCAGCGTTGAGCGTGGGCGTCCCTCGGCGTAACCGAGCGAACGAGCTCAGCGAAGGATGAAGTTCAGCGGCGGATGAAAGACGGTGATGGCGAAGAGAGCGCGAGGAAGAAAGCGGAGGAGGAGGGTGCAGCGGAACGATCAGGCGGCATGCGGAGGAGGAGGGTATGGCGAAAGCTTGAGAAGAAAAGCCTAGTGCCGCGGAAGACGTGTTCTGCGGTGACGATCGCTACGAGGTGGCCCCAGAGTAGCGCGCGTCGTCTGTTGACCGATAACGCCATCGGCAGGCATACGGCGAGTGCGTCCGCCGATGCCATATATGGAAATGAAGCGTTGCATGAGCGGAGGTCTGTCGCGCCCACGCGTCACCCTCGCGCTGCCTCTTGCGATCTCCCGATTCGCGAGGCAGTCGCGCCACACTTCGCTCCGTTTGCGACGTGCCGCACGAGACGGATTGTCCCGCCAGCCAATATATCGCGAAATGAGAACCTGCTCAGAATTAGCATTAGGGAGTATCGTAAGGTCGGCAAATGTTTTATTCCTCAAAAGCGAACTGGTGCTGAGGGGGCGGCATTTCGGGTATATGACGACAATTAAAGAGGAAACGTCATTGCTGCTGATACGCTTAACCGAAGAGGTCTACTAAGGGTGCTTCCAGCAACGGAAGAAGAGATGAAACCAATGTATTGTGTTTCCGATACGTCAATGCGGTTACCAGTATCTTGAAGGTAACCGCATTGACGTATCGGAAAATGTGTGAAATGAACTTAAACGTAATGCACAAGCGTAAACAACAGACCTCGTAATAGCTCTTAGCCTTAGCTCTTACGCAAATTGCTTGACGTTATAGTAGAAAGGGCAGCTTTTTTTAAGCTGATAAATTTTGGATGTTCCTCTAATGAACTTTCAGCTGAAGGTCAACTGAGGGATGACTCTCGCTCCGGATATATTGACACGTATGCATGCTTATATTTCACCAGTGACCGCTCGCTTTTCACCGGCTAACAACTGTTAAACGTTATCGCCAGGCACCGGACGCGCCTGCATGCATCGGAAGTTTCTCGAACGTTATCGATGCTTCTATCCGCTGTCTGTTGTCGCCGACGCTTATGTAATCTGATTGTATGAGCGACGCGAATCGTCTAGTACTTTCTGGAAGATACGCGGGCACCAGCGATTAACCTGGAACCTTCGATGACTCATGTATAAAAAGCCGACGCGTTTCGCCGCTGATCAGATTTCGACGATCGCCGACTGTGTTCGCCGCTATCGTTGTACTACGAGTGCAACCTGCTTTTGTGGGCACAGGTTTGCCATCCACAGTTTTGCGACTGTTTTCTTCACCGTCACTACTACGTGACATCTGGTGGAGGTACTAGTGCGTTCTTGCACCGAACGCCCCCGCAAAGGCGCGATCCATCCCGAAACCGAAGGACGACACCAACGTCGCCAAGGACCAGCAAGCCGTAGGCAGCAAGGACTTCTGCTGGAGTACGGACTTCTTCCCGAGAAGACCACAGCGATCAAAGCCAAGTCAACGACCCAAATGGCAGCCCCAGCATCCCCATCCTGCTGCAACAACCTCGGGAGCCACCGACCTTCCGTGGATCATCGGCTGAAGACCCTGAAACCTGGCTGGAGACGTACGAGAGGACCGCAACGTTCAACAAATGGAGCGACGACGACAAGCTGCGCCATATCTATTTTGCGTTGGATGACGCTGCTCGGACCTGGTTTGGGAACAGAGAGACCACCCTGGTGACTTGGGACCTATTTCGTGAGAACTTTGTGAGGACCTTCACGAGTGTCGTACTAAAGAAAAGGGCTGAAGTTCTCTTAGAAACCAGAGTGCAATTGCCGAACGAGAACATCGCGATCTTCACAGAGGAGATGACTCGCCTCTTCCGCCACGCCGACCCCGACATTTCTGAAGAAAGTTCGGTTCTTGATGCGGGGTGTCAAAGAGCAACTATTCGCCGGCCACAACGATCGAGAACAGGCTTGAAATGAGCACCAGGCAATACTACCGCCGTGCCCTGACAAACTACGCCGAAACAAAAGCCTTGCCTAAAGCCCGTGCCGCCGAGGTAGCCAGATTCTTCGTTGAGAACATCCTCCTGCGTCACAGTGCCCCAGCAGTCCTCATCACCGATAGAGGTATGGCCTTTACGGCAGAACTAACTCAAGCCATCTTGCGTGTTTATCTTTCACCGGTGACCGCTCGCTTTTCACCGGCTGACAAATGTTAAATGTTATCGCTGCTTCTATCCGCTGTCTGTTGTCGCCGACGCTTATGTAATCTGATTGTATGAGCGACTGCGAATCGTCTAGTACTTTCTGGAAGACACGCGGGCACCAGCGATTATACTGGAACCTTCGATGACTCATGTATAAAAGCCGACGCGTTTCGCCGCTGATCAGATTTCGAAGATCGCCGACTGTGTTCGCCGCTATCGTTGTCCTACGAGTGCAACTTGCTTTTGTAGGCATAGGTTCGCCCACTAAAGAGTCCGTTTCGTGATCCACAGTTTTGCGACTGCTAACCATCACTACTACGTGACAATATTGTTCGGCGTCGTTCGACACCAAGTGATTCTTTGTCCAACAATAATGAGCGCAAAGACGTGAAGGTTGTGTTATGAATTTAGTCTTTTTATGTAAAAGATTCTATACGTTTGAAGACATCGCAACGCGAGCCCGCAATCAATGTAAGTATATTTTAAATGCACACTATGTTCACTACTTTTAATTATAGTCATAAGCACGAAACATCTGGTTCTCCGTGATAAGACAGATGGTTTCTTAGAATACAGTCTAGAAGGGCATTTGGTGCCACCGTCTGTACCAGCTTCTTAAATTGTGCTTTGACACTATGTGAATACTAGTATATGGATAGGATCTTTAATTTTATGGCGATAGAAATTATATGGACACTCCAAGCGGATTTCTGCCCTCGGCGTGCCGTCAGGTTCCGTTAGAGTCCAACGGCGACGAAATCGACGCCGCGCGCCGTATGCTGTACGTGCGCGAGAGACGCGCGCTTTCACGGGGAGCAAACGCGACTTCTTCCGTCGAGCGAAAGGCCGTGGGGGGACAGGAGGGAGGGGAGGCGATGTTTAGCTGCGCCACCAAATGCTTATTTTCTATCCCTTCTTTCGCTCCCACTTATCCCTCCCCGTTGGCGCTGAGCCGTGCTCCCTCAAGGGCTGCAGAAGATAGCGCCAACCTTTCCCTTTCCCTCAAGAACCACTTATCATGCTTATTTATATAAAAACGTGGCGAGGCGAGAGAGTCGTCAAGACTTCCGATGCTGCTCGACGAGTGTCCCGTTCTGATCTCGTCAAAAACCTCCGAGCCGCCCCCAGAGGCGCCGGCAGTCACAAACGCTGCGCGTGTTCCGTGCGAACGCGGACAAAACGCCGACGGCGTCGACAACAGTTCTGCGCGTTGCTGGTGATGTTGCATGTCCAAGTTTATACCGCTGAAAAAGCTACTATCCTTACTCTACTAATTTGCTATCGCAATTGATGCTTCGCCTTTCGGGTGAGACTACGACATTTCTTTTTAACAGCGAAGCTATTTAAGCCAGCCGTAATTTGTGGTGCGTAGCCGTGGTAGCCATGGCAACCCGGAGGAGGAGGAGACCGTGTGCATGAGCACGTGGTTTCCGAAATTTTCACACAAGCCATGCAGGTGGTGGGAAGGGACCCCCTCCTGATCGTCGGGGACTTCAACGCCCCGAGCAGGCTCGGGGGGTATACCCCCGGGAGGACACGCGTGGGAGGAAGCTTACGGAACTTCTTTCCATACTTTGACTCACCCTCCCCTCTGACTCTGCCAACCCAACACGTGTAGGCAATTCGATTCAACGAGACACTTGCCCGGACCTCACAATTACACGCAACATACGCCATGCCGACTAGCTGAATACAGAGGACAGTCTCGGTAGTGATCACTGTATAATCAACACAACCATCTACATGCGTCCCCTGAAATGCTCACTAGCACAAGCTCGTGTCCCGGACTGGATGACTTTCCGCACCTCTCTACCTATCATAGCCCCCTCCAGTCGGGCTACGACACCTGGTCCAAATCGCTCACGTCGAAACTCAGACAACATGAAAAAAATTGCCCCCACCTCCCCGAAGGGAATCGTGAGGAAATGCGAATGCATTTCTTGCGCCGAGAGTACACGGCGTAGTAATTTTAATGGCGTAAATTAATGACGAGACGAGGATTTGTACACACACCAGCCAGCGAAAGGTCGAGAGTGACTGAGGCGCGCGCTTCACTCCATTTATATATACGTGCGAGCGAGCGAACGGGAGAGTGGGGCGCAGGGAGGAGAGAGAGCGAACGGCGAGAGAAGGAGCGGCGAAGCACTGCACCTACCCTCTCCTACACTCTCTCCACACACGCGGGAGCTCCGCCGAGTTCCCGCGATGCGAGCGCCCTCACACGCCAGAGCGCGCTCCTCCTCTCCACTCACTCTCCGCTACTCCGCCCGCACCACTTGCTCCGGTTGCTAGGGGCGAGCATAAGCGCGCGCGCCCGCAGCTGTTGCTATGGGAGAGGGAGTGAGAGCGGAGAGATAACACCTGCCGGCGCGCGGACACCGACAGACGCCTGACATGCCCCGACTAAGAAATGCATTCGCATTTAAAACAGATGCAGCTCACGGACACACAAATGGACGTGGACAATCACCTCCTTCGTCGTGGGAGGCCCGCCACAGCCTTACCAAACCATGGAGGAAACAGAAACATAACAGACGCTTAAAGAAGCGCATCCTCGAACTCACACAGCAGGCCGCGGAATCTGCCGCTCACTAACTGGGTGGATCGGTGCAACACGGCTGCGCGCCAGATGTCTGGCCGCAACACGTGGCGCCTGTTCCGCGCTCTCATCGATCCAGCACAAACACGCACTGTAACCGAACGCCACTTACATAGGGCCGTGCACAACTTTACAGAAACGACAACACAGCTACTGCATACGCTCAGGGATCGATACCTGTGCACCACCAAGGACCCCCGGACGGCCTCGTACTCGTATGCAGGCAAAGAGAACACGGAACTGGACAACCCGTTCCAGCTACAGGACCTCCGGGCGACCTTAAAGGGCAACGGAAGCACTTTTAGGTGCGAAGCACCTTACGCGCTCGGGCTGTCGGCGTCTCCAGTCGTCGTCGTCACGGTAAAGCAAGCGGCTCTTGCTCGCGCTCGGCACGCGTTCGTGCCACTGCTCCTGCGTTAGTCGTCGTCGTCGTCTTTCACAGCTGGCTGCGGTGCCGTTCATCATTCCAGCGTAGAATTTAACTTCTCCTCTGTCGTCGTAATGGGGAGGCCGCGTTTGCGGGGTTATGAGCCATTACTTAAGGCAGCATGAGCCCATTAGCAGTGCATTACTGCACGCTTCGCACCTCCCCAGGTTTCACGTTAGTGGAGCTGCATTTCGCTCAATGGGTTATTTGACACTTACGCATAAAATTTAATTCACCGCTCATACCGAGTGACTTAACTCGTGCTAACTGTAATAACTAATAAAAACTAAAACAGTGCACCACAGTGCAGCGTCGTGGCAATGAAGCGCTAACGAGGCGCTTTTTGAAAAAAAAAAAGCGAGCTTTCAACGAATTATTATAGTTTTCGCCCCCTGAATAAGAAAATCATAGTTTAACCAGCCAGAAGTCACCGCTAGTTGCCTTAATTTATCAAAAACAAGCCGCACCGTCTGCGGGAGAGGCCGCGGTTCGTTTAACGGGCTCTGATGACGAATATGATCGTGACGTCATCTTAGGTATCGGCGAGGAGCGTGATTCGAATAGAGCGCTCACGTGACCCCTGTATTGACGTCATCCTCGCGCCCGGTCTTTCGCCGCTACGCTCGGCGCGCGAAGGGGGCGGAACTTAAACGAAAATTTAAACGGCGATTGCGGTGCTGTTACGCGCATAATCGAGAAAATAACTGCAGGAGCTGAATGATACTGTGTCAGCCTTCCAAACTCCCGTAAATCTTCCAATTCTAAAACCTATTCAGCTTCGTATTAAGCAAGATGAAGCGCGGCACTGCTCCCGGGCGCGATAAGGTTACGGTCAAACTCTTGGCCAACATTCCCGACGCAGCCTACGCTGCACTCCTCAAACACATCAATTACATTTGGGACGGTGCGGCTCCTCTCCCCCTCGACCAGAAGTCAGCTCTCGTGAGTCGTGACCTTTATCCCGAAGCCCGGCAGATATATTGATGTGGAGAACTTTCGCCCCATCTCCCTCGCGTCTTGTGTCGGCAAGCTGATGGAGACGATGGTGCGAGACAGACTATCCGACTTTCTGGAAACACAGCACATTTTCGCGGACGCCATGTTCGGTTTCCGCCATGAAAAGTTAGCAAAGGATATACTTCTGCAGCGCCACCATGACGTCTTAGATCCTGTCGATTGTCCCCAAAATGACAAGGTGGTCCTGGCCTTGGATCCTAAAGGCGCATTCAACAACGTCAAGCATGAAGTAATCCTAGACCACCTCAGTCACACAAAGTGTGGCCACAAAACATTCAGTTACATAAGACAATTTCTTACAGACCGCCAAGCCTACATACGCATACAGGATGCGGAACACGGACCATACGCAATCGGCTCGAGGGGAACACCTCCAAGGCGCGGTTGTGGCTCCCCTCCTCTTGAATTTAGCGATGCCTCATCTTTCCTTTAAGTTGGCTTCTCTGCCTGGGATACATCACGCTCTTTACGCGGATGATTTTAAAATCTGCGCCACGCAAGGTAACCTGGGCCACATGGAGTCCTGTCTGCAAGCAGCGACCACCGTAGTTGACGACTACGCAACGTACTGCGGTCTCCAGTGCGCCCCAGCTAAATCTGAATTTGCGCACTACGCCCCTCCCCTCGGGACACAACTCAGCTACGCATCAGTCTCCCCTCGGCACCGATCCGGGAGGCCAAGGAGATTCGCGTCCTTGGCCTCTTCATACACCACCAGCGCAGGGCAGACATCACCCTGGCCAAACTTCGCAAGGTGGGAGACAAGGTGGTCCGCATGGTCCGCCGGGTCTAAAACAAGCGGGGTCGATTACGAAGCAGGGATTACTGCGGCTTGCTCAGGCTTTCGTAACGAGTATAATCCTCTACTTCACCCGCTACTTGCACCTGCGCAAACACGATGACGACCAATTGGAGGTGATCCACCGGAAAGTCATCAAGCGGGCTTTCAACCTCCCGGTCGCCACGTCCAACCAGAGACTTCTGGCCCTGGGCGTGGTGAACACCTTCCGGAAGCTTCGAGAAGCCCACTTAGTCAACCAACACACGCGTCTTGCACAGACCCCGTCCGGTCGCCGCCTCTTGGACCCGCTATACATCAAACACGACTACCACATTTGGGCAAGGGAGACAGTGCCAGAACCCTGGAGACGCGCCCTCCGGGTCCAACCCCTTCCCGAGAACATGTCCAGAGAAGACCATAGCAGTTGTCGCCAGGTGCGCGCGGAAGGGTTGCAGCAACACTATGGTCACCAACAACACCTGTAGTACATGGACGTTGCCGGCCCGCATCACGGGGGGTACGTAGTACACGGCCGCAGTCCCACACAACACAAACACAGTTAACGGGCTCACTTTCAAAGCCTACAGCGCAACACATGCGCAGGAGATTGCCCTCGCTCTGGCTATCACTAATCCCACGTCGAAACACATCGGCACCGATTCGCGAGGAGCTTGTCGGATTTATGAGCAGGGGTGGGCTCCCCCGCTTGCCCGGCGCATACTGCAATCTAGCTGCCGAAACGCAGATCCAACTCCGCGTAACCTGATTTGGGCCCCCAGTCAGCAGGGACTCCAGGGAAACGAACAGGCCGATCAGGCCGCCCGCGCACTCTCTCCCCGGGCTGTCTCCCTGTCCTGGGAAGCCTACTCCCAATCAGACAATATGGCCCTTTTATTCAAAGACATCACCGATTGCTATAAGGAGCAGCACCAGCGCTACCTGGCCCCTTGTAGGTGACTGGATCACGCTGATGAGTGCCTCCTGATCAAAATTTTCACCAACGCTGTACTGTGCCCGGCGGTGCTCAAGCATTTGAACCCATCCTTTGATGGTGCGTGCCAGTTCTGTGAGGAGGTGGCTGACTCCTTCCACAGTCTAGGCGTGCCAACCAAACCCATCCATCCCCCCCAACCCCACCAGCGAGGATAGGGAGGCTGCCCTGTTTGGCTGTCAAGACCCAAAAGGCCTTGGTTCAACGGACGCGGGCGGCGTTGCTTGCCAATGGGGCCCGGATTAGAGGCTCCACCTGGTACTTTGAGGGGAGGGAGCAAATAGGGCGTAAACCCACTCACATCTCTGCAACCACTTAATGGTTAATAAATGTTTTTCAAGAGGAGACCGCAAGTCAGCTACAAAGAAATCACTGATTACTATCGGCTGGGAAGGCCCGGTACCCATCAGCTCATCCCGCGCTAACCAGGAAACAGGCCGTGGCCTGGCGGCTCCTGCAAACAAACATGTATCCTAACCCGGTGGCCTACCCAGGGCAATACAACCATCAATGCAAATTATATAAGGTTAGGGCTGATCTGCCACATATTCTATGAGCATGCTCGAAGGCGGCTCCTATCGAGGGCCTCAAAATTCAAAACCGGCAGCAGTGGGAGACCCTGCTGCTCAGCTCAGACCAGCAAGACCCGGTCTGGGCCGCTCAGCTAGCCGAGGCAGCCGCTGAGACCCAGAGGATCTCGGCCGTCTGCTAGGCGGAGGGAGGCTGCGTCCCCCCTCGTGATTGCTGGCATCAATAAAAGTTGAATCTCTCTCTCTTCTCTCACCACCACCACCTAAGACACTGCGGAGCCGGACCAAATTGCTCGTACCTTCGCCGATGCGGCTCGGCAGCAGGACGCCGCGTGCCAAGCAACAGGGTCGCCGACCAGCAAGGCGTGCTTCTTTCGCTGCAGCGGACCGTGAGTTCACGAAGAGACTTACTAACAACCCGTTAGGTTTTGCTTGTACGGTTTGCGAACGCCTGTGGGGTTATGGAGGATTTGCGCAGTGCTCCGGCGTGTGCAATGCAGTGTCTCTGGGGGATATGTTTCCCAGTCGCGAGTCGTTCGACAACTTTCGCTTGTGTGGCAATTGTCGAGGATCTCTGTGCAGTGGTAGGGCGCCGCTGATGGCTACTTGCAAATTAATTCTTCGTGTACAAATAACATGCAACAGCTTCTTTGAAGACACGTTTCACTTTCGTGTTCTACCCGTTTCTATGAAAGAGGGATCATCCGTATTCTTTATTAGTTATAAACCTGTGCTTTCTATCAAAATTACTTGTGCGAACTTTGGGACTTCCTTTAGATGCTGCTTCGGCCAATGTAGACGTCGCGCAGCGAGCACGGTTTGTGACATGGAATTTAAGTCCTGCAAGGTCTCTGCGAGTGGAGTATAAACTCCCCTGCAAGCGATCCTGCGCGCGAGGGTGACATGCGACGCGATGCAGATGGCTGTCGCGTCCACGCGTCGGCTACAAATCAAAACCCACGCGAACAACGACATTGAGGGACGTCGCCCCGGTGTTGCCGGTATGAGGGCAGCAAGATATAGCACAAATATAGCATCGCTACACACTCACTGTGTAATCATGGTAAACACGCGCATGTGCCAAACAAGTGCATCCATTCCAACGAAAATTTCTTGGCAACATAGACACTTTATATTCCGATAGAAATTATATTAAAATTTCAGGCACGTTTTTGCCGTCGGCGTCGCCGTGAGGTTCCGCATAAGCTCCAAGTACGATAAGATCCTATTGCGCCCCGCGCGTCGTATGCTGCGGTTGCGAGGGTAAGCGTGCGAGGATAAGCCGAGGATAGTGGCTTGATGCGTGCTCAGTTTCGGAGGTCACGTGACAAAGCGCGCGCAAGGAGGTGGATGGTGGGAGTTGAGCGTGCAGTACTGTCACCAGGCGCGCGTTAGGGGGGGGGGGGGGAGGGGTGCAGGTGAGCAAGCGCCTCTTCCTCTTTCCCGGGCGTGCGGTAACTGCGCCCTATGCTTGGACGTTATCTCTGGCGGAGGCAAATGCTTGGCGAGCCGAGATGGCTGGTGTGTGGCTGGAGGTCACGTAATCTCAAGTTTCGGAGACGCGTTAAAAGGATAGGCAGCAGAAGGATTCGCTCCCATCAGTTTGTCCTGTTCACCATGGCAGCGTTGTGACAGCGAGTGTTCGCGGTCATCGAGTGAGATCTGCTGGGGCGTGACACCGTGCCTGCTGATTTGATTATTAAGCAAATGTTTACAGCAATTATTACGGCCGATAAAACTACAAGGCTTACTTCATATAGTTGTGTAATACTTTCCTCTAGCTCTCAATGCTTCCTTTTTCGGGCGAAACTGCGAATTTTTTACAGAAGCTGAAATCTCACAAAAAAAAAAAGGATACGCTCAACAGCAGTGGCACCATACGGTCTGTCGCCCGGCGCCTAACGAGACAGTCTTCCAACTGGCAGGTTGGTGTTCGAACTTATTCTTTTACGTTTCAATCAGTAACGAAATAACGGCTGCCACTCTTGCTGAGTAAACGCCTCGTGGCAAGCGCCTGCGTTGCCTGTCACAAGTCTATCTCAACCAATGAAGTGCATTTATCCTGTTCAGAGTGCAATTATGAGTATCCTCTTGGTTCATGCTCAGGTGTAACAGAGAGCGCATACAAAAAGAAATCAGTAGAAGCCAGAATTTCGTGGAAATGAACAACCTCTAAGACCTCAAATGCTCGAAGTAGCCAAAGTAATGCGAACGAAAGAATGGATCATGAAGCAGACCTTACAAAAAGAAATTGTTGAAATACACCAGGAGCTATGGGTACGGTTCACAATCGAAGCGAAAGTTGACGCTCTTGAAGGCATTATTACCACCGTTGATGCCATTGAAAGGGCTGTGCGAACAATGTCTGACAAGTACGATGAAGTAATGACCCAAATGGAGAAAGAAAATGCCGACATAGAATGCTTAAAGACGGCGGCCGCATTTCGATGGAGTCGAAATGCAAAACACGGCCGTGTGCATGCGTTGTAGTGCACGTTAAAGGCCCCAGGTGATCAAAATTAATCCGGAGCCCTCCACTACGGCGTACCTCGTAATCAGAACGTGTTTTGGGACATAAAACCGCAGAAAGAAGAAGAAAGCGAGTGGATCTAAGAAAAGCAAAGTCGAAGGTCTTCAATGAAAAGCTAACTGTGCAGAACAAAAAGCTATTTTGGCAGAGGAGATGTAAAGTACACGAACTGGATTATCAGTTTTCTTGGATTAAAGATGGTAAGATGTTTATGCGGCGAAGCTCACGGTCATCGTATTGTTAGAATACGAACAGCCGAAGATCTCGAAGGGGTGCGATAACTCATGAAGTGGTCCGCTTTTCATTCTATATTTTTTTTATGTCAACCTACCTCATGGCTTCATTCTCTCGGTTGCATGGCTATTATGATGCTACTTTTTTTCAGCAAGTGAAAGCTATGCAGGATGTAAAGCAGCTATCTATGCTAAATTTAAAGGTGCGAAGTTGAAGACATAAGCAAGAGTTTTTGGATACACTTGATCGCAATTTCGACATTTTAACATTCACGAAAGAACTTTAGGCGCACAAAACGAGGACAGAGAAGAGACTAAGACACACAAGCGCAGACTTACAACAGTGTTTTATTTGAAGCAAGCAACCCTCACACACACACACACACACACACACACACACACACACACACACACCACCACACACACACACACACACACACACACACCACCACACCCACACACACACACACACACACACACACACACACGCACACACCACACACCGCACACACGCACACACACACACACCACCACACACACCACACACACACACACACACCACACCCACACACACACACACATATATATATATATATATATATATATAATATATATATATATATATACTGAGGGCGGCGCGCACGTTATGTGTCACAGTTCTTGCTATATTATATCGTGCCCTCACTGGCAAAACCACACAAAGTAGCCGTTGTGCCAGTGAGGGGCTTCATCTGGCACAATATATACTATATATATATATATATATTATATAATATAATATCGTGCCAGATGAAGCCCTCACTGGCACTACGGCTACGCTACGCTACGGCACTAAGCCCTCACGCGCCGCCCTCAGTAAATGCCTATCTTTACGCAAGAAAGATCGTTCCTTGCTAGAGAAGGCGATGGACGGTTTTAAAACGCAGGTGTCACCAAACTAAAGCGAAAAAAAAAAAACGAAAAAACCAGCGATATCCAAGACGCAGGACCGGAAGGAGACAAATACACATACACATTCGCCGGACTTACAACTGATTTATTTGAAGCATCCATCGTATTATGAATCCATCGCATCCATTCATCGTGTAACCAAACCTGTCAATCAATTCCGCTTCGATGAGCTCGCGGGTTACCTGATTGCGACTTTTGCTGACGACTGAGCAGGCGCTATACACCGGACTGCACTTGGCCTTATAACAATCACTATCCTTATAAGGGCTTGTTTGCGACGAAGGACACATGGCAATGAAGTCAATGTTGTCAATGACGCGTTAGAGCATACGTGGCACGGTGTGGTTGGAGCCGATCTTACAGCATTCCAGTGTAGGACTCCTCCGTTTCGGCAATTATATAGGTACACGGTTTCTGCGTAACCTTTAGGAAACTACTCGGCTTAACTGGATACATTTTGCTATGACTTAATAACCCAGAGGCAAATTTCAAACGGGAGCACCAAGCCTTATTTCAAGTTGTCATAAACAAGTTAGCAAAATTTGGTTGAAGCCTGAACATTCTCTTCAACCTCATTTTATTGTTCTGATATTTTACATCAACTGAGCGGCGAGAAAGAGATGAAAACATTTATTATTAATGAGGTTGGGCGTCTACTTCGTCTACGGTGGAGCCCTTAGTCCAGGGCCCCATTGGCTCGCTCCACCCCGCGTGCTCCTTTGGATCAGACGTCGCTGCTTCAGCGGGTCTGAGCTGGTCAGCGCTGTCTCCCCGAAGGAAGGTGATGGTGAAGGAATAGAGGTGTAGCGCGGAAAGTGTGGGCCTTCCCAGGTGCAGCGATATACTTGCAGGCTTTGCTGCAGAGTTGGGTCAGTATGAGGGGTATTGTGTGGGGTGGAAGCGGTGAAAGTAAGAGAGACGCGGAAATGAACTTGTTTGTAGCTGTCGTCACGTGGCGGAACCTTTCGGTTAAGCAGATGTGACTGCACAGCGGATGAAATGTCGTAAAAAAAATTGTCAGTTTCGCCCGTAGGGCGAAGCTTTGACTGCGATAACATGTTTTTTTAGCGCTCCGCTCTCACGCGTCGGACGCTGTTCTTAACACACGCGGATGGAACATACTGGCGCGATGCAGCACGTAAATGAACTAGTACTCCGCAGAAGGAACGTTGACCTGGCAGCTACCAGGCGTCTCACAACGCTGGAGTTATCAGGAGCGCCCCCAGATGGCGTTGGTATAGTATGCTATACCTGCCAGAAAGCCGGTATCGCATACCTGGGGCCGTATTCTGAAACGTTCGCCTAGGCGAAATTTCGCCTAAGCGAAATCAGCGTGCGCGCTGATTGGCTGGTTGAACAAAATTGAATGGCGTCGGGCTCAACCACCCAACCAGCTCATCCAATTTTGCTAAAACAGCCAATCAGCGCACGCCTGAAAGCGAAAAAAGAAATTTCGCCTAGGCGAACGTTTCAGAATACGGCCCCTGATTAACTCATGCAGGCTATGCCACTATTTGTCAACGCCCTATTCGGAATCACTATTTGGAACTAAGAGCCGCGACTGACGGAACATACGTTTCATTTTTCTTCGTTCAATCTGATTGACCAACTCCGAGGTGGTATTAAGCTGGGCGTGCTCGTGTATATATAGTGAAGGAATTGGGGTGAGACATGGCAGCACGGTGATCAGCACCAGCCCCGTGGCAGTGTCCTGAACAGCACCATGCCTGAACAGCCATTGCTGCGTTCTCCTCAACCGGTGAAACTACGCTAGTTGGCGAGCCATGTCGGTCCGAGATCCGCCACTCCTTGACGGAATTCATCGTAGCGAGTGCAGGGTTTTCGATGACCTTTTCCGTATATTCTGGAGCCATTTAACGCCTTAGCCCGGGGAATGAATGTCAAGGCCCAAGACTCGCAATGCTTCTCTTTCTGGAACCGTTGGACCGACCTTTCGTTGAAATGTCGTCGCAGTTAGCAACTTCTTTCTCCACTTGTTCGCCGCGTGCATGTAGCAGGACCTTTGCGTTGAGATATTTTGTTGCAGTGTCAGTAATGAAAGAAATGATGTGTACCGCCTCATCGTTAAAGCTACATTTGGCAATAAGGCAACGCTTGAGCGCGACATGAACGCACTTAGATGTGATCGTCTTGTTTCATGGAAACGTGCCTCGTAAGTTGTAACTAACTTCCATCGGGAGGCACACGGAGCAGCCGCGCGTTGTTTTCTTATATTGAGGGCCATAGGGAAGGGATAACTTCCATATAGGTTTTGAATGACTTTGCAGTCTGAGTCCGGTACAAGGACAGAACGCATGGCCCACCCTAAAACGGAATATGAATTATGCGCGATGTTATAGTGAGAAGGCTTGCTCATTATACAAGTACGCGTCAGTGGGCGAGAAATACTTGTATTCGGCGCCCTCTCGCATCAAAGCGCGAGTATCCCCAAAGGGTTCTTGAAGTATAAGGCCACCCAAAACTATACAAGGCTCGGGAAGCTGATCAATTAGATTTTCGGAACCCCTTCAGGCACGATTATGGACCGTCTATAAATCTGTCAAATGCACACAGCTTTATTGCACGGCACTCGAGACTCCATTACAAGAAATACAAGGAGGTAGGATAAACACGGGGAATGCGGGAGATGGAAATTCAAGACGATGAGCAATACAAGAAGGTGAGAGCAGGAGCCAATGTTTCGACAAGCGGACTTCTCTTCTTCAAGGTGACATATGCTCACCTCGGCACAGTATATGTGGGTAGGGTTCTTCCTATGGGGAGAGAAGGTAAAGTGGGTGGGTGAGGTAACGAGCGAGAGAGTGTGTTAGCGGCGAGGCTGTAGAATTGAAAAGAAAGTTAATGCGCTACTGATAGTCGGTGGAGGAATTTGAGGCAGCGCCGTGTGTTAGCCCGTTGACGTCTCATTGTCGGTTCCTCTTTTCGTGGAACGGGCCTGGGCGTTATGTTGCTGCCCTATTTTGTTTGAAAGACTTGGACACTTTCTTTGCAGAATGGCAGAATGCTTCTTATGCACGCGCTTAGCCAAGGCGAATACTCTTTTTATCAGTTGCGTCACTTTGTTGGGGGTCTAAGTTCCGACCGTCCAAGAGGCTGAACCAGTAGGTAGTTTGTTATTCAATCGCGGAGAAGGCAACGGAACGTTTGCATAAGGACACGGAGACATTTCACGTTCCTTGCGACGAGCCGCAATAAGCACTTTTCTTTCACGCATACGTTCGAGCTGCCACTATTGCTGCGCTATCTGCGCGTCTAACTAATCGGAGGTAACTCGGGAAACTACGGTGTGTTTCCTTAGGAGCGGAATGGTGTAGGTTGACGTGTTCGGGCTTCTTTAAAGGTCGAAATGTATGTTGGGCCCGCTTGTTCGGTTGCCTCGTTCTGACTCCGTGAAATATATTTATTGTAAGACTTCAAAGCTATTGCGAAGATATATGTGCTTTGTCGTGCTATGCTGCGAACATAGCTTGCGGAGTCGAGCTAAGGCGCGCCTTTTGGTTGCTTAGTTCGGCGATATGTCATGATAATCAGACTCACAGAGACCTCTGGAGGAGGGGCGATTGATCTTTTTTTGAGGTCCTTCCCGGGTCAAACTTTGACTTAGGGGATAGTCTTCGCAGGCTGCTGCTGTAGGTATAATTGCTATACTGCTGCTGATGTCAGATGATGTCAGCTCGACGGAGCCATATTGGGCCTAGTCACCAGGCGCAGCATTTGGGAGCCGATCTTGGGTTTTTGACGCGGGTGACCACCCGGAGTGAGACGATTCGATGATAAAACTGCACCCCTGGTGATTTTGACAGCCCTTTATGGACTATGGTCTTCCTTAAAACGCAAAATAATAGTCCAATTATCCTGCATGACCACTCGTGGAACACCGCTTCCACAAACGAAGATGGCACGGACTATAGTCGGCATTTAATAAATTATACTGCCTCTCGAAAGCATATTCCTGGCATGCACCTGCGAATGTTTACTCGAACCGATACCAGAAAAAGCAGTGGTGCAAGGTTTATTGCATATTGGGAGAGGGTCTAGTCGCGCCCGGTTGACCTCTAGTACGAGCCAAACTGCAAACTTTATGCGTACACTTTTAGTAAGATTAGCATTATTTGCACACTTCAGACACTTTGAGTGTACTTATCAACCTAGACTCTTATTCCAACCCAGTGGCCCAAGCTCCTTAATGGCTTGGGCCAGTAGGTATGTGCTGGTTGTCGAGATGCCGTCGTTGCCGTTGCATCGTCGTTATTTCAGCTTCGTCATGCACCTTAAGTCATGACGTCATCATCGAACTAATTACGCCCACTTAGTGGCCCCATCTTGTCTAATAGCTCGGGGCACAAGGCATGTGTTCGTGGTCGGGATGCCTTCGAGATCGTTGTCCATCTTCGTCATTCCATCTTCGTTATCAGACTCTCAATCTACAGTCGTCGTCACGCCTCTTACGAGGGCATGTCCAAGTTGCCTACGAGCTTGGTCCTATAGGCTCGTGGTCCGGATGCCGTCGTGGTTGTTTGTATCTTCGGCACTCCAGCTGCATCGTCTGACTCGTCATGCCGTCGTAATCACACCCCTTATGTCGACCCAGTGGCCCACGTTATCGAATAGCTAGGACCAATAGGTATGTGCACGTAATCATGATGCCGTTGTGGTCATGATACCGCCGTGCTCGTTGCATGGTCCTCACTTCCAGCTTCGTCATCTAATTCTCGTCATGCCGTTGGCACGCCATCGTCCCCATACAGTCGTCGTTATACAGTGACCGCGATGCCGTCGTCGTCACCTTCTTGTGATCATACCGTTGTGATACCCTCTTCGTCATTGCATCGTCGTCATACAGTCTTCGTCATGCTTTCGTTGGCCTACCGTTGTCGTCAGTCCAAGTTTGTCATTCACTTCCGTCATGCCTTCGTGGTCACGCCATCGCCCTCATGACGTCGCCGTTAACGCTGTCGTCTTACCATCGTCGTTATTTCAGAAGCCGTCATCCCAAGGTCGTCGTGCCATCGTTGCCATTCCGCCTTCGTCGTTTCATCGACGCCATTCGGCCGTCGTTATTCTGTCGTAATCGTGATGCCTTCGTTCAGTCGTGTCAGGGGCGGTGCTGGCAATCGAGTGTCAAGCAAAGTGAACCGACATCGGAGACAGCGTATGTCGCATATAGCCGAAGCAATAGAATTATCGGAGTGAGCACTGCAATTTATAAATAAAGCTGTTTTCAGCAATGCGGTGTTTCGCTACATTGCTCGAATGGTAACCGCATAAACGTTGACAGTCATCTTGGAATGGGTACTGCCGAAATGCTCTTGTGCAACCCATTTTTTAGTCTGTAGAAATGGAGATCGACGAATGCACGGAACAAAGGACCAATATAAAATGTATTGTGACATTGGGTAAGAATGGTGCAGAAATTGCCTCATCAAATGCCTCATCGGCTCGGTAGGTGGCGGGTGGTAGCAAAGCACTGCCCGCCACCGGTGGTATCTGTGGCCCAGGTTGGCTCCGATCGCTCATCAAATGTTGCAAAAGTCCTATGTAAACGACACCCTAGAGGAAATAAGTATGTTCAAGTTGGTCGAGCGTTTTCGGTATGAGCGGGAAGACCCCAGTGATGATGAAAGATCGGGCGAGGTATTTTGTAAGAGTCCACCTAGTGGACATGTCCATTTCGTCTGCTGTTGAAGTTTTGATTGGCTGGGCTGAGGTACGCTTTAGCAGGAGCCACGCGCCACAGACAATAAGCACTTCAGCAACATACGAAATGGACATGTCCACTAAGTGGATTCTTACAGAATACCTCCCCGGGACGCCTCTCTAAATCATACGAAGTTAAGAGCATCGATCGTGGGCATTCTTTTGTGCTCGGTTACCGCCGAACGACTGTTAGAATGATAGCAGAAGGACTTGGTTCGGTAAGTCATCCGTTCACCAGATTTTGACTGAAAATTTGGAAGTAACAGAGGTTTGCGCCAGAATGGTGCCGAAAGAGCTTACTCCTTAGCAACATTTTCTACGAAAAGAACGTTTTATTGATTGAAAAACTAAAGACGACAGCGATGAATTCTTGCAGACTTGTTACCGGCGACGAAACTTGGATTAATGTATACGACATTAAGCCGATGTCGGAGAGCGAAGAGTGGAAAAGAAACACAGCCAATACCAAAGAAAGCGCGGAGGAACAAAGCAAAAACAAAGTAACGTTGCTCGTGTCTTTTGACTGTCACAGAATTGTGCACTACGAATTAGTACCTGAAGGTCAGACTGTCAATGCAGCTTTCTACATCGAGGTGCTAAAACGTTCAAGAAATTGTGTGCGTATCGTGCTACGAAATTTTCCAGAAGAGGGGCGCTGGATTCAACACTGCGAGAATGCTCCTGCGCACTCCTCAGTGATAGTGTGTCAGTTTTGGCACGTGATTACACCCCTGTGCTATAACATTCTCTCTACTCGCCAGATCCGGCCCCTTGCAACATTTTAGAGCGGAGCTCTTAGGTGCCCATTCCAGCGTTGAGCGTCGGCGTGCCTCGGCGTAACCGCGCGAACGACCACAGCGAAGTATGAAAGACGGTGATAGCGAAGAGAGCGCGAGGAGGAAAGTGGAGGAGGAGGGTACAGCGGAACCATGAGGCGGCAAGCGGAGGAGGAGGCTATGGCGAAAGTGTGAGAAGAAACGCGTAGTGCCGCCCAAGACGTGTTCTGTGGCGACAATCGCTACGAGGTGGCGCCAGAGTAGCGCGCGCAATTGATAACGCCATCGAAAGGCATGCGGCGAGCGCGTCCACCGATACCACATATGGAAACGAAGCGCTGCATGGGAGGAGGTCTGTCGCGCCCACGTGTCACCCACGCGCTGCCTCTCGCAATCTCCCGATTAGCGAGGCAGTCGCGCCACACTTCACTCCGTTTGCGACGTGCCGCACGAGACTGATTGTCCGCGCAAGCCAATATATCGCGAAATGAAAACACGTATAGAGCTGCGCTCAAAATTCGCATTAGGGAGTATCGTAATCGTCGATGACTTTTTTTATTCCTCAAAAGCGAATTGGTGCTGCCGGGCCGGCATTTCGAGGATATGAGGACAATTAAATAGGAAACGCCATCGCTGCTGATACGCTTAACAGAAGAGGCCTATCAAGGGGGCTTCCAGCAACGGAAGAGATGAAACCAATGTATTGTGTTTCCGGTACGCCAATGCGGTTACCAGCATCTTGAAGGTATTAACCGCACTGACGTTTCGGAAAATGTGTGAAATGAACTTTTTAAAAGTACTGCACAAACTTTTCGAGCAGACATCGTATTGCATTAGTTCTTACACAAATTGCTTGGCATTAAAATTGAAAAGGCAGCTATCTTATTTTGTGGAACTGTAGGTGTTCTTCTGATGAACTTTCAGCTGAAGATCAACTGAGCGATGACCCTCGCGCCCGATATACTGTTCAGACTCGTCTGACACCAAGCGATTCTTTGTCCAACAAGAATCAGCGCAATGACGTGAAGGTTGTGTCCTATTTATAAAAAGGTTCTATACGTCTGAAAACATCACATCGCGAGCCCACACTCAACGTAAGTATATTTGAAATGTACACTATGCTCACCACTAGTTGTACGTTCAAAACACCATGTTCTCTGATAAAACAGGTGGTTTTTACAATACAGTCTAGAAGAGCATTTGGTGCCACCGTCTGTACCAGCTTCTTAAAGGGTGCTTTGACACAATGTGAAAACCGGTAAATGGAGAGGATCCTTCTTCTTGTGTAAAACCCGATAAAGCCCGATTTTTGTACCCCGAACAAAGTTTATGAGCAAAGATATGAAGTAACCGCGCGATATGAACAAAGACTTCGTCTTTGTTCATTACGCGCTGTTACTTCATATCTTTGCTCAACTATGAACCAACTAGCCCTCATAAAGTTGTTACTAATGTTTGTGAAAAACGGGTTACACCCGATTTCTCCCCGAAGTTCGCCATTTCGTAAAAGATAATAATAAGTGCTGGTGTTACAAAAAATAAACGCTGCCCGCCTTTTGCAAGAAATTGGTGAAAAAATATACTGTAAAATTATTAACCCATAAATATGGTATACGCGTATGCCTCCTTTTCGCCTAACACTCAAGGAAAGACCGGAATATGTATAAAGTTATATTCAGCAACTACGGTCATCGAGTGAACAAAAGCTTGTTGTTTTTAATACCCGCGTTTACAATAACATGACATTGGGACATTGCATCCCATTTACAGCACGTCGCGTACGTGTAAAGGGCGGTAATGCACTAGGAAGCAAATTACCGCAGCGCTCATGTTGCTCTGCATTATGAACAGTAGCTTTGACATTGAGAGGATGTTTCTCCAGCTACGTTACGTTCAAAGAAGGACGAATGATTCGTCGAGTTGATATTTCAATAATTTTGTAGCAAGAGCGTATACTGCGAACCAGGTAAGCAGGTCAACAGACTAGTATGAAAGGCCCGACAGGTCTAAGATGGACACATGAATGTTTCCAATGTGTATGATAATGTATACGCCAATGAGATTTGTAATATAAGGAGTAGTATCCCATCTGCGACGCGTGCCCATGTGCTATACGTTTTTTCCTGTGTGGAAAAGTGCAGAGAACAAAGTCGACAAGGGATCGCCAAACCCGTCTTCATTGGTTGTTTTGTTAATTTGGTGTAAAATTTACCAGAGATATCCTGAACATCGGGCCACCAGACTGCAAAGCACCCGATTTCTCCTCGGTTTTCCTCTTTAAAAATATTACCCGATGTTTAACCCCAAAATTCACAAAATGTAAAATCCGAAAACGAAGGACACCATATATGGGCGATTCAGCGTATCGGGAGTGTTGTTTGGCCAGAAACAGGGTCACGAAGGCGCATATAAAGTTAACCTTGGAGAGAACAATGGTTTCCTCCCAATACACCTTGAATTTATGTTTGCTCATTTACAATAATAGTTTAAATATATCAATTTTTATTTCCCCAAAATTAGGCCTACATTTGTGGTCCTTGTTTTTATGGTTCGCCAATATATTTCCAGATCAATTTGCACCGGCTTTTGCTGGTGGATAACCTTTGCATAGAGCCTACCTGGTTTTTTCAATGAACGTCTGTTTCAGTAATATTGTTAAGAATTAAACCTGCTATATGAATATGGATCCTGCTCTGCAACACAGCAATTGCAAAAAAAAAAGAATTACAGTTTACTACAGGCAATTTAGCCAGGGAACACCAGCAACCAGTGATGTAAATGTGCAGGAATTAAGAGTGAGTGCATGTGACATTCTAACCGAAATCGGATGAGACTTTATTGGGAAGACTATGCCGATACTGAGGTGCGACGATTGCTACATAAGGGAATTTACAAGGCAGACACCACTGCACCTTATCATCAGTGAACTCGCAAAGTTCATCTACCACCGTGAGCGCAGCTCGAAGGTCACATGCAATAGTTCACTAGACCTCGATGCGTTATTATTATTAATACAAAAATATTAGATATATTAGCTTGAAGCTTACTGCCCGGGCCGCTCAAAGCAGTGCATACACCAGCAACTACAAACTAGAAACGCTAGTGTATTTATGTGGCGTGCGCAAAATCTTGGGAGACGCTTAAGCTTCGCCTTTAAGAGTAGAGCGCGATAGCATCAAAGGTCCCTGACAGCTTCTCACGCTTCCCGGGAACTGCAGCTTATGCAACCGCAATCTTCACCAGGAAACACTTGCGGCGAACGCTCTGCATGAAGGCGAGCATTGAGAAGCGAGCTCCCGAGGCGAGCTCCTGAGAAGCCCCGATCGAGGCTATCCTGAACCCGGCAAATCAATCTATGTCAGCCTCGCGGTCGCTCTCACAAGTCTGTGTTATGCGCGCGTTCCTTGTCCACGCAAGTTCTCGCCTGCGTTCTGAGCGCGCCTCGGTAAGGCTCAATGAAAACCCATCAAGCGAGACCCATCAACGAAACCCATCAAACAACCCGTCTTGACGAAACCCGTCAAACACCTCGCTTGCCCACGAGGTGTTCATAACTCGAAGGATGCTCAGCAGCGTTCAATTGGACATTATGCCACCCCGAAATCTAAAGCTGGCCCACACGGAAATTTCAAGTTGGCCCACCCGAAATTTTAAGCTGGCTCACCCCACATTTCAAGTTGGTGCAGCCACAAATTTCAAGTTGTCCTACTTACAAACTTCAAGTTGGCCCACCTCCTAATTTCAGCTGGACCACCCCCAAATTTCAAGTTGTCTCGCCTTCAAGTTTCACGTTGGCCCACGTCTAAGTTTCACGCTGGCCCACCCCAAAAATTAAGTTGGGACACGCCCAAATTTCATTTCGCCCATCCTCAGATATCAGTTGGCCCACCCCACATTCAAGTTGGCGCACCCACAAATTTCAAGTTGGCCCACCACATAATTTTAGCTGGACCGCCCCCTAATTTCAAGTTGGCCCACACCCATATTTCATTTGGTCCATCTCCAAATTTCAAGTTGACCCAACCCCAAATTTCAGTTCGCGCACCCCTACTGAAAGCTTCCCCATGCATTTTAAGAAGCCCTATGTGTCTCTATGGGTATCGTCTTTTCATTTAATTTTTTTGCTTTTAAATTCTTCATTGCTTAAAAGCTACCAGTCATCTACATTTACACTATCATAACAATTAAATGCCTTAACTTTGCAAAATACACGTTTTTGTGGAGACACGAGACAGTACACTTTTCATGTGACAGGTGCTGGGGAGCTCGCCAAAGAATGCTTACGCATTAAAATATCTAAACTGCTGCCATCGTTCCATTCCGCACGTAGGAATGGGTTTTCCCGCGTTTTAATGACATATTGAAAACTTCTCTATTCCACGGACGACAATGATTTGGACAGTCATTCTCATTGTGCGTGAGAAGCATTGCTGAAAGGCTAGGCACACCAGATTTTTAAAACCAATTAACAACTGTGGCTTGCCATTACCTCGCCGAAATAGGTGTTCTCTGAACATCAGGCTGCTTGAAAAAAATGGCGGAGCCACTTTTTCATTCCAGCAATGCATAGAATAGCGCACGGGTTAGGACAAAAGTAAGTTACTGGTCTCCTGACAGAGTCCTGTGCTAGCTTGGCGGAAGAACAGCATCACTTTGACTGTACATAAAGCAGCATCCTTCAATGTATACGTTTGTAGACATATCAGACTGCATCCATTTAAGTAAACATGAATAATTTGTAAATTAAAAGAAGATATTTAGATCGTTACTGATGCTTTGAGTCAAAGTAATAGTAAAGTTACTCACAATGTACATCAGATCACCTACAAAAGAAACGGCGACAAACCATTTCGCCTTTAAAAAGTCCACAAGTAACGTAAAAGTCAGACAAGAGAACAATGTTTGAGAGTTGCAATGCATTGAACCAGCAGGTCATATCACGTCAGAAATTTTAATTTGCATCAAGTCTAAACCGAAAGTGTGATGAGAGTTTAGGATTTGAAGCTTCGAACTGTGTTATACGGTTTCGGCACTAGAGGATTCATGCTGGAGACTGGTCCGTCCTTTCCGTACTCTGCTAATTCCACTGCCCTACCGTTTTCACTGTAAACTTTAAAAGGGCGACCTTGACGTTTCGTTCTGTATAAATAGGAGAGAGGGTGCAGCAAGAAGTGATTCCGACATACAGTGTATATATCACAGTAATTTCTAAAGGTCGCGTTCGTTCTGCTATTGCAGATGATAACTTTAAGTAAAAAATATTCTTTCGGCTATATGACCTTTTTCTTCTTGCCATCGAGGCTGTCTTTGTTTTCGGTACGGAGAAACAGAGAGGCGAATAACCCAAGAAAAGAGGAAAGAAAGAGAAAAGTCTGAAAAATTACGCAATTCATTGATCTGTAAAAGTGGTTTAATGGTAATAAATTGGGATAAGTGCCTCAGCCTTTCTTTGACACTTTATCCCTGTTGATAGCCTTTATACCACAGTGTGATACTTCATTTGTCAACCAATTTCTTGATTTTGGATTGAGCTGTAAAAGCGAGCTACGACAGGCTACGATTCCAAGCACAAAAAATTAATTCCGAAAGACACCTTCCAATTATTCCCCCAAATAATTTCCAAGAACGCAGCAGCTTATATGGAAGGCCCGGTGCCAGACACGTCTTTACTCTTTTACGGGTGTCCGATACATATTCCACGATGGTGTCCTCACTTGCCGCCATTACAATGCACGTAACACCAAAGTAACGGCAGGTTTATGTGTAGGTAATAGTAAGCAACTATATGGGTACCGCTAAATTATAAATGGTTCATTACCAGCTAGCCGGACACGGATCAACAAATAGCAGCATAGCACAATCATGGTTCAAGGACTGATGATTTTGTAGTGCTTTTAATCCTCTTAACAATTTTAATGACACTTAAGATTTGAGTAAACGGCGGCAAAGGTCGTTTCCCTTGTGGTACTGTAAATCATGACTAAGTAAAAAATGTTGCTTCGAATATATATATATATATATATATATATATATATCACCTTTTACCTCTTGCAATCGAACTTCTCTCGAAAACGTTTTATGCCAGTTTTCAGTTTTCTGAAAAAAAAAGACAATATATCGCCCAGCAAACTAATATTTGGAGAAAATGTGTCGAGTGATAGGGGCAATGCGCAGGTAGATTTTGAAATACGTGTGTCAATTAGGCAATAAATGAAACCGATAAACCATCATTTTGGCCCGTTTAGGGCCGTTATTCGGTAACACTTCAAAGTTTATCCACTTAGAGGCTGGAAAATGTCGAAGAATTCATATCTTTAGGAAATGGGGGCTGCTTTATGTGTGACGTACGTTTACATAAATGTTTAAAGTGTGTAGGTTTTATTGCGCTTTGGAAATACTGAATATTTGTCTTTACCGAAATTTAAGGCGTTGTACAAGGCATGTAGTTGCTTTTCCTCGGTCTCCTCGGTCACCTCGGTTTGCTATGCGAGGCTCGGCATTTATATTTCTCGGAAGTATAAAGCATGTTTTGAGTGAGAAAGGGTAAATGTTTATTCTGCGTTCGTACTCAAATGTTCCAGAGTGCCACGCTACCGTAATCCGCGATGTTTTCCAGGACCATAAAAGAACTGCGAAAGACGCCAACTTCGTATTTAGTGAAAATAAGTGAAGTGTTAAGCGTCCTGTGTGGGCGAAAATTTCATATTCTTGTGGCCTAAACAGACGCGTTGGAAATATTAAACAATTACCAAAATTGCGGCGCCGCGAAAGACGAGGGACGAGAGAAGGCGCGCACTTCCCAAGTGGTTTATTTTATTTTAACCACTATAGTACACCAACTAGCACAGCAATGTGTTTGATTCAAATAATGAACCCTTGTGCTTTTTCAATATTTTAGTTCGTTTATTCAATGTCATCGGTGAACTATACAAGCCAGCTAGCTAATATTGGACGAAACTAAGGGGCACAATTGTGGAAATATATACGCAAAGTTCAAAGTGTTAGCGTTAATTTCGGTCTTGGCAATAAATTACGTGTGCAAGTGCTCTGGAGTGTTTGTTCCGAGTGTGGTTTACAAGTGAGGCAAGAATTGAACCAGCTGTCCTGGCCTAACTACTAATGCCACCGAGATCAAGTTCTGCGAATTCGAGAGAAACGCTCATTGAAGATTGTGTGCAACGTTAAACGCATGTGTGCATCAAGTACAGCCTTTGTCGAAAAATTCCTTAAGCAAGTGCTTGAAACTGTCACGGTGCTGTTTTCAGCTACGTTTCCCAATGTCCCGAGACAGTACGGCGTTAAACAAAGTTTAGATTGTGTAGAAATACGGGGCAGTGCAGCCGAAATGGGTCCCGCAATTTTCACGTTCATGCCCTAATTAAGAGTGTTGCCAATATTTAGTGAACGCTGACTTTTTCCGTTATTTTAGGCGTAATGAGACGTTCGCCTGGTGTCCTCGAGGAAATAAACGAGGCAGCCTCTTTATGAACACTGAAAGTAAGGGCCAGGTAATGGGAGGTATTTAGGTAAAGTTTAAAGTGCGTGGGTTAACTAGGGTATTGTCAAAAAATTACACATGCGAATGCTATGAACCGTTCAGACGGTGTCTTACGAGCGGCGCAAAATTTAGCCTGTTGCCCTGGCATAAATGCAAATGTCACCATGATGAAATGTAGCGAAAAGGGATGAACGCGTATGGCTAATTTCTGTGCGAAGTTATAATGTGTTTGGATAAAATGTAGCCTTTGTCAAAAATTTCTCAATCTAGTGTTACAAGGTTTCATACGGCCACTATCAGCCATGCTTCCTAATGTACCGACATATAACTGTAGGTTGCAGGAAGTTTATATTGCGTGGAAAGAAGGGGGGGGGGGTCGTGGTAATTAAGTGCAATTTGTGACAAGTTTTCACGTTCTTGTCCTAATTAAAACGGTTGCGAATAGATACTGAACCCTTGTTCCTCCCTTATTTTCATGCGTTATAAGACATTTGTTGTTGGGTTCTCTGGTGTCCTCGGTGAACTGCACAAGACACTTTGTTCATATTTGGCGAAAAACAAGGAGCATGTCATAAGTAATGTGGAGGAAACGTTGAAAGTTTGCGGACTAATTACGGCCTCGCACGGACTAACAAATGGCAACACACACAACAGAACCATGTTTCAAGGACTGTTAGTTTATCAATTCTTATAACGTTAGTGTGGTTTTATTTGCTTTAACGATGTTAAAAGTACCGAAGTTTAGAGGAAATGGCAGGCGGTGCAAACAGAGGCAGTTTTTCTCATCTGCCGTGTCATCGGCGGACCTAATATAATTCAGCAGAACAGAACAAAAAAAAAAAAAAAAGAGAAAAGAAAATGCAAAAAGCTAAAGACATTTTGTTGCACACCATGCCAGAGTCCAAGTGTATCGTGCGTTTTCTATGTTATTCAAGTGAACCAGCCTTTTATGCTTGCAGGTATTTCTATGTTATAAATCTAGTTAATTGATACTGATGTGGTAGTTGGTGATTCATGACATTGATAAAGCAGCGGACTTGAAATAGACACGTTCACGCACACCTGAAGAAGCACATATGTAGTCGCTGGTGCATGTCCTCTTTTCATGTGTGCCTAAACGTGTCTACTTCAAGTGCGCGGCTTCATCAATCCATATTATGGTTAGAGTAAAAAAAATTAAGCGCTTTATTCAACAAATGTGTGCACATGAGCACAATGCCATGATTCACAGTATGGGAGGCTGCTTGGAAATTGGTGGTGAAATGCAAATTGCATACATTTTAGCTAGCATGAGCTACAAGTGTGGTGCCAAAAATGAATAAATCAATAATAAAGCAATGTTTCTTTGTTGCACACGAGAGACAGTTACAGTACATCACTTTTATCTTCTCTTCTTACTTAATAGCCACTTACTACTTGTTGCACATTTCACGGAGTCATCAAGATGCAGCTGCGCTACGCTTACGGGATCTTCTTGTCATGGGTGAGAAGGTGATTAGAGTATTATTGCTGCAGCTAAGTTAAAGCTAAAGTTAAGCTTAAGTTAAGCTAAGCTAAAGGTAAACTGGAAGCATATTCATACATAAACCACGCAACTCTTCAAATCGCGTGCTTTTTATTTCTTTAGCGTAAGATATGAGCAGAAAATGGGTGCTGTACCATTGTGGTATTTGTTATTATACTAATGAAAGTTATTGTCATGCAGGAACACACTAAATGTTAAAGCCACTGCTCGAGCGTTTCTTTATATATATATATATATATATATATATATATATATATATATACATGGTCAACGGTCATAGGATTCTTGATCGCCAGTGCGTCGAATGCAATGTGTCTAATGCCCTAGAGGATGTGACGAACGCGATCAGATTCTCTTATGGTGGCGTCAACACGGCGGCAAAGGACGAGGATTCCTTCAATATAGGGGGTGTATGCTTCGCCTGGAAGTTGCAAGCGTCCATCTAGCTTTTTATTGGCTACCTCAGAGCGGACGTTTGGAGTGCCGAAAATCTGCCGAAGCTGGTGTTTGAACGCTGCCCAGTCAGGCAAGGTGGTCTTATGGTTAAGAAACCAAGTCTTGGCAACGTCAGTGAGGCAGAAGGTGACGTTTCGAAGCTTGTAAAAATTATCCCACCGGTTAAACTCACTCACTCAGTCGTAATTCAACGTCGTCACAACGGATGCCAGCAAACATGGCAGGGCCGCGCTGCCCAGTGCTGACGGTCCATGTGGGAGTGACGGGTTGGGCAGACACGGTGACTCAGGAGGCTCCTGGTGGTTCTTCTTGGGCCATGGCGGCGGAAAAGCAGTGCAAGCGACGACCTGAAAGAAGCTGCCGGGACACTCGATCTCGTAGAGGACCAAGGGATCTTGAGCAACCTCCACCACTTGCGAGGCAGCTGATATACCTTGATGCTTTATTCAGCAGGGCTACGCGCTGTAGAGAATGACGCTGCCCATGATGATGAATATAGGTATACAGATGAAGAAGATGACGGGTGAAAACATGCTCACAGTATTTACACATGCGTCGTGTTCGCGGCAGAGTCTCTTCGCCTCGTTTTCAAGAGAACGATCTGAACCGTCCGCCTGGCGTCGACGGCGAGCTGCGGCTTGTAATGCTCTCTGTACAGCAGTCTGCTGAGTACGATGATGCCTGGTTCGCTTCTTCAGTAGTAGCTCGTACCTTGCGAGGAGACGCTATAACGTGTACCGAACAGCTATCCAGAATACGTGGCGCACATCTCACATCCCTTGACTCGTGGCACGGCACGTTGTTATTGCTGTTGTTGACGATGATTATTGTTTATTGGAATCTTTAAAACGGGCGGGTAACAAATACTCACCTAGCCTCCTTGAGTTAACGAGATCCAGTTACACGTAGCATGCAACTGCTATATGCAACTTACATCTCGGGCATGCTGCGTTTGCAGGTACCTTAACTAGATGACGCCACCATACTGGCGGAGGCTCGGGATCGCGTTGATTGCGCCCCTCGTCTGAATCGCATCTCGTCGTCTGCGCCTGCCTAGGGCGTGTTTACAAGGCATTATTGCGCTGTCTGACAGCAAGAGCTTGCATGGATCAGTGGTAGGGTATCTGACTGCCGCGCAGCGAGCTCGGGTTTGATCCCGGCGGGAACCGGGCCCTTTTTTCGCATTTCCGGTGATAGCGGTTACGCACACCGGCGGCGGAGGCGGCGGACACCATCGCGAACCGAAAGGGCTATTGGAATGAGCCCATAAGAGCTTACGCTGTAAAACAGGCATTGTTGCTAGTTGTTCGGAAGACCACAGCGGCGTGATGGCGACGACAGAGTAAAGACGGTGGAAGGATGGCGACGGCCTGGCAACGAAGGAACGCTCAATGTGAAATGACGATGATAGCGTGTTTGTGTTGGAGCTCACGTACGCTCTCACGCGCATCACCTGCCGCCCTGGGCCTCCTTGGGTTGAGCTACATCCGGTGTTTGCCTGCACTATATATAAGGTACCAGCCAATCGTGCGAGACTGAAGCCAGTAGCCAGCACCCGAAATGGAGGGAGAGGAGAGAGGGAAAGCAAGCTTTGTTTAGAAAAAAAATGTGCATTCGGATGCCATCGGAATGCGACCGTCACGGCCAAGGTCAAATCTGATACCTCCAGCTCAGTAGTTCAACGTCATACCCGGTGAATTTCTGAGGCGGGCGTACTGGCGGGCACTGTTCGAGGTAAAGGAAGAGAGCATGGGCTAAGGCCGGTAGCTCGTCTTCTCGCGTGCAATTTGATTTGCTTATATATCGGCCGGTAGTAAACACGTTTCCAATTTTGTTTAGGTACAACACTCCATCGATGGCCCTTAGATCTCTACACTGCAAAAAGCTTGCTGCTGAAGAGCTCAAGGATCCTTACAGCACTTTGCGAGCAATGGGACATGCAACATTACTAGCGAATTACATGGGATGTCAGGATGCAGATTTTTCATGCTGCTTAGATTGAGAAAGTTGAATCGATTTGATTATCACATCGCCTTAAGGAGACACTGCGCTCTGAAAGCTTGCTATAAGTTGCCAGAACAAGCAACTCGAATTCATGATATGTTTTCATGAAAGTGTATCGCTTCCTGACGACGTCAGTGGATCGAAGAAGTACCAGCACATTAGTTCACTTTTGTTTAAGTAATGCGTGTGATTTTCTCAGTGCGTATTCTAACTTCAACTTCTGTATTCCAGGTTCTCTCGTGCATGGTTAACAGAGGTATGTAATTAGTGCTACCTCTATGGTGAGTCACTCGTTACGGTCCCATGCAGCGTCTCTGAGTGGACGCGTAGAAAGCATTCATTAACTGTGCCATCGCCGATGCATTCTCAGAATTAGTTGATGCTGAGCTTAAACGGGCGTTCACTGTAATCTAGAATTGAAAAGCAAACTTATGTGTTGCTTGTTACAATCCGTCTAGCTAACGAGCTAGTGTTTACGTATTGCAGTGGCGCACTTTCTGATCATCTTATATTTAAGTTGATAGTGTGCAAAGTTGGGGTTAAGCTGCCCCTATACGCAAATGCTACACTTGTTTTAAATCCCGACATCGGTTTACTAACGGAACTCAAAGCTCTCTTTAATTTGCCTATCAAGTATAACGATTGCAATCTTCGGTTATAACTAAGCTGTGACCCCCGACTTCGTGAATATTAAGTTACTCTTTCAGTTGTAGAATTCAAACTGTTGCAATCTGATGCTCCCAAGTGACCACTTTTTGAGTCATGACGTCGTGACCCAGTCACCGTGTGAGAAACGAAACCAAATCTTGTTCTATAAAAGCTATATATTAAGGTATTTAGGGCACTCTGAAGCTTCCTAATATTTTTGGTAGGGTTTAGATGTCCTGGACCTTCGTTTAACCACTTCGAAATCTATGTTGTGGCCTTGTCTCAGGCTACTGTCTGCTTCTGTTTTTCCAGTATTCGTAAGTGATCATGTGGTCCCTCTCCTACGAATGCTGGGAAAGCAGAAGCAGATAGTAGACTGACACAAGGCCACAACATAGATTTTGAACTTACGGCGAGATCTTCCAATACTATCAGAAGGCGCGCTTGAAATACCCACCCCCTCATCGCTCACTCAACAAATAATCGTCTACCACATGGCGATTACTTCAAACCCACGCGTTCCCTTACCCTAAGCTGTGCCATCGCATCTACCCCAAAAATTTGCTCCCCTCTCTGCACGCTCTGCACGCTCTGCACGCACTGCAACCATCCTGCCAATCTACATCACATTATCTGGGCCTGCTCCCAGGTGACGCACACTCACCAATATGGCACCCTCCCTACACTCACCATTACTGTTGCTAAACAGTGGGAGGCTATGCTGCTCAGCCGCGACCCGGAGGATCAGCTCTGGGTCGTCCGGTTGGCCGCAGACACGGCTAGACTACAAGGACTGGCCGCCGTCTAAGAGAGGGGGCGAGAGGGGCTGTCTCTGTCCCCTCTGGCCGCCTTTGACCCATCTAGAACACGATAAAGGCCGTTTATCTCTCTCCAGTATTCGTTTCTCCTTCAAATCGCGTGTCGAATGGTTGTGTACGATCGTTTCAATGAAAGTTGTTGTCAGCACTTGCATCGTTCTCTTGGTGACCACAGTTATATGGTGGGGACAGTGAGGTGAGGGCTTTTTAGGCTTGGTATTTGGGAAGAAAGAATCAATTTAGTGGCGCTTTGTAACCAGCATCATGTCAGAACTGCAGCGTGTTATAGAAAAGAAACTTTCACTGGACAAAAACAGTGGTGAAAAAGATTACAAGCGACCGAAGTAAAGATAGTGAGGCACAAAGACAGATTCCTAAAGGTGCGGGCAACGAAGATGACGTTGTGTATGTGCTGCAAGGAAAATGACTATCTAGGAATGGAAAGGAATCTTGAGCCAAGAGAATGGAGGAAGACCTGCTCACTGCTTTGTACAAGGGAGACCTTATACAGAAGGAGCACATTGACTTTCCACCAAATGTGGTTCTGTGTGCAGCTCGTACATACAAAGGAGTCTCTGCTGGGCGAGAAGTGTTGTTGTTCGTCAAACAACCACCAATCTGAGTACAGATGAATTAGAGAGGAGGATCAAGATCCACGTTGTGGATCAGTAAGAGTCATGATATCAAGTGCCCAGTGTGAGCCTTCAACTGCAAGGACGTCTGCAATTCCCGCACTTACAGTGGCATGTTACCATCAGTTTCATTTGCATGCGTCGGATGAGTCCAATCGCATTACAAGTGAAATGGAAGAAGTAAATAAGACCCCAGCACTGTACAAAGGTCGTCATAACTACGACAATTTTAAGTCTGGAAAAAAAGTTTGAGACACCCAGTAAAATGAGGTTCATGATATCTGCAGAGTGTGGCCAGCCCTTTTTTCAAGGAAATCAGACGTTCGCATTGTCTAGGCCTTCTCATTGTCACCATGTCGTGGGTACAGTGAACAGTCCGCCATTCGCTGGCCGTGGGGCCCCGAACGGTTGGACATCGTCATTGCACCAGCGCTAGATCTGATGCTGCAGCAGTGGCACTGCGACCGCTACCACAAGCGCTACGGTAAATTTCGACTCTTCATTCAAGAACCGAAAATGTCACGTCAGTACCCATTTAATCGTGTGTTCTGGAAATGCAGACATGTTTTCATTACGTAAGCGGCGAACCGACTTAAATGAGAACAGTTGCATTGCAGAGAGGCATAGCCGCACTCGAGAACGTGTTTAATGCAGTTAGCATTATTAGACTACTTCAGCCACTCTATGTCAATCTCGCCTCTTTACGGTGCTCTTCGATTAAAAATACTTCAAAATATTCCGGCTGCTTAACTGAATCTAACCCGCGTCACACGGGTTCCTCAAACATCGCAGCCAGATACTTAATCACTGCGCCACAAACGTGCGCGGGCAGCGAGAGATTGTTTCGCCACGTTAGCACACATTGGCGCTGCACCGGTGCAATCTCGGAGGCCATACAGGAAATGCGGTCATTACGGGCTCGTGGCTCGATTGCGAAGCGTGCCCAAAGGTAAGCGCAAGATAGTAGTCCGGCTGCCGACCTGCCGTACACGACTCTACGTGGCACACGTTTCGGCACGCACCGTTGTAATCTCGGAGGCTACGCAAACTTGACAGCTATGCCGCTAGATGACGCAACGTGTCCAAAGGAAGCACGAGAGAGGAGCCCTTCTGTGTTACACGGCTCAGACAAGACGTGTTTAGGCGGTGTCAATACGGTGTATCGCTACATTGCTTGAATGTTTATCGCATTGACTTCGAGAGTCGTCTTGAGATAGGTTCTGCTGGAATGTTATGGTTCAGAATTTTCTTTAAATATTTGCTGGAAATCAGTAGACTGCAATAAAATAAGCGTCTCAGTAATTCCCAATTGAAAATACATCGGAGTTCTGATAACAGCACCTGTGACAGAACGAAATTTGTTATAATGAGTTTGGAATTTCAGGCGGTAATTCGTTTTATTGAGTGTGAACGTCATGTCTGGCTGTGAACGTGCTATACTTGCTTCCGAGCTGCACGTCTGGTGCAACCCTACAATGCTTGTATCGATACAATTTTGTATCGTTTGCTTACCACGAGAGCGATAAAACGAAAACAGCAACCCTTTTATCTTCTCCAATTCAACCCAGGTGTCTCTTCTCGGTTGTACTTGAAGAAAGTGGTCAAAGAATACATTGATAAAATGAATCTAACACACCATGGTAGTGTTTCCACCTGGGGCTTCACAGAAGAATACGCCTACTGGCGCCAACAGCCTCCCCCGAAAGAGTAAGCTAGCCTTATGTTTGTTCACGTCTGGCAAATTCAAGGAGCAAGTGAAACTTCTGGGGTCCTATTTTTTTCTTGTATTCTACCCTACTAGCATTTTTTCGTGCGATTGTAGAAAACCATGACTTACGTTAAAGCTGTGAAGAATTAAACAACAGCAGCAACAACACAATTGTTAAATCCGCTCAAGATCCTGTCTTTTGCCGATGTTATCTTCTCGTAGGGAGAACATTCAAGTGCCAGCAGGCAAGAACAAGACGGATACGTATTGGCACCATCGTGTTGTACGTTTAGCTCCGTATACTGATCACTGTTACGTCTATTTTGCTGGCACACAAAGGCTCTAAAACTGCGTGAACGTAACAGCGGCAAACTACATCTAGCGCCAAAATATATCTTCCCCCACCTTGCGGCCTTCGACAGAACTTATTTGCTATGTTAAGTCTGCTATCTGCTAGCCTCCTGGGAGGGGGGCATGTTGGTCAGCTCAGATTTGATCCCCAGACCAGGAGAAGCATTTTTTTACCTGCATTGGTTCTGACAAACCCGTGCGGCTCTCTTTTGTAGCCTCGTGTTAGAGTCGGGAAGACAATTGTTTCTTATTCATCAATTTCCTTCCACCGTAATTGCGGGCTTCCGCACATTTGAATTGTCATATTCAGGGTCGTTGTGCTTTCAATTGAGTCATTCGCTCTCCTTCTGCGATCTAATATTCCGCTCCTCAGATGGTATAGCGACCTCCCCTAAATAGCTTGTCGCTGTGCTTTGGTGTTGTAGTTTCATGCATCCGCGCTCGGTGATCTGCTAGCCTCCTGGTAAGCTCAAGTGATAGAACGACCATTCAAGACAAGCCGAGTACGAGCTGATCTTGGGTTCGATCTCCAGACTTTCCTTTTCTTTCTTGTTACAGACACCCAGTGACTGCTGAGGTAGACTGGATGAGCTATGATCGATGCAATCCACCCGGGCTCCAAGAATCACGGCGAACTAATTGCACTGGATTTTTTATGTGGTCCGCTTATGAAGGTGTAGATTGTCCTTTCAGCCTCAAGCACTACACTACGCTTCCGGTCTGCTACAGAGGGCTAGATGACAAGTTGTTCACGCTCGAACTAAATGGTCTCATCGTAAAGGATACAATTCTGAGATGGGGTCGCCCACGTGATAGTACAGAAACAAGGCTATTCGCTGCGGTAAGTGACACTTTTCATACTAAAGCAATTTTCTTTGGAAATGACGCATACATATCGTGGCGCTTCCCTCAGAATACCTGCGCGCGATGATCGTAGCACGATTATCCTATCGTAATCGCCCGAGAATTGACATATTAGAAGCCGCACAAGTAGCACACTGAAGCTATCACGAACACGGCGATGACGATGTGGGTCGATGAACTGTGTGCGTGCTTGAAGTCTTTCAGTGAGCGTGATTCCACTTGGTTGAAAGATTCGCAGGCTGGAAAAGCCCTTAATGATTTATATAGGGGGTATAACGCTTCAAAGCAAAACTGTGACTGGAGGGTAGAAGCTGTGTAGCGGAGTGACGGGTGAAATTTGACCACCTGGTATTCTTTAGCGTCCTACTTAATCTAAGCGCACGATCATTTTTGTATTGCCTACTTGCCCCGATCTGTATGTTTCACTCAGAGAGGGTTACGTAAAACGTTTACGTTGTCCGTCTCGAGACAAAATTGTACATACCCATGTGCACTTGTAAACTAGAAAACGAGCACCTACTCTTGTTTTATTTCAGGCTTGCCAGTTCAAGTGCGAAAATAAACTTCGATGGCTGCTTCGTTTACACCCTCTCAAACCTTGAGGAAGGCAACTTCCGATGGGTTATTGTCAACGTCACCGAGCTCGCAGACAAGACCAAAGGGCTTGTAGCAGAAGACGGGAAGTTGACTTACATGGTGTCGGGCTCAGTATTATGAAACTATATGGTGCAATGAAAAAGACAATAAACAAAGTTAAATTAAGCTCTATCTATACTCATTCGCAAACATACAGCGTTGCTATGACATATGACTATGGCTATGACATCACTATGACGTACGTCCCAAGTGCTATACTATATTTACACGTACGGGTGAGTATTTTAAAAGTACTTTGACATAAATGGACTGAAAATGTTACGAGACGTTCATTGCAGTGCGATCTTTTTTATGCAGCATTCGGCGGCGGTGCATGCGTCGTCTAACCTAGACAGCATGGAGGCGCGAATGCGCTTTGAGTTTCCGTAATATTACTAAATAAATGAAATTCGGGGTTCTACGTGCCAAATCCATGGTGTGATTATAAGGAATGCTATAGTGGGGGACCCCGGATTATATTAAACACCTGGGCTCTTTAACGTGCACCCAATGCGCAGTACACGAGCATTTCAATCATTAGGAGTGTTAAAGTAGAATAAAGTGTAGGTGTGTGAAACACGGCCATTTCAGCCGGGTAAACGCCAGGTAAACGGGAATTGCGTCACGAGCGGCAGTTTATCCCCTGGTGCCTGGTAGGCCATGCTTCTGAGAAAAACAAATTAAGCCTCCTGCCACGGCAACGGTTTTGCAGATGCGCGAGCGGAGACGCCGTCCCGGTTGTCGTCTGCTATGCGCTCGACGAGCGCGCGATTTTCTCGGCAGACGCAAAGGAAATGAGTACGAGTTTTGTTTACTGCTGCATTGTGTTTTGTTCAAACAGCTGTCATTTTCAGCATCTTTCTTATTGTAGTGACGAGTTCTTTTTGTGTGTGTGGTTGTTCACTTATTAACTGCCAGCAGCGCAGCCATGCTTCATAAAAATTTATCATATTCCGTTCAAGATACCAGAGCGATCGTGCGGCTCGGAGTTTCGGCATGACGTAAATATGCAGAAAAATGCGCTTTTTTTAGGATTTTTATAAGCACATTTAGCACCAACAAGAAATACAATACAGAAAACAACATTACAGCGCTGAGGAAAACACAGGGAATGCGGGAGATGGAAATTCAAGACGATGAGCAACACGAGAACAAGGTGAGAGCAGGAGCCAACGTTTCGACAAGTGGACTTGTCTTCTTTAAGGCCTTGAAAAAGATAAGTCCACTTATCGAAACGCTGGCTCCTGTTCTCACCTTATTCTCGTGTTGCTCATCGTATTGCAGAGCTGAGTATCTCGTATCTACAGTACAAACTACACATTCTATAGGCGTATCTGTACATAACAAAGCTTCTTACAATTTCTGAAGAGCAATTGCGAACAGCAAAAGCCATTTTCATTTTCTTTGCATGTGATAATCCTACAAAAGCAAATCGTCGGTCGCTACATTTATTTGTGATCACCTACGCAAAAAAATATCAGCAATCAAGACCGATTGAAAGGCTGAAGGCAGCACATTTCGCATACCCAAACACAGACGAGGCAGATATTCAGGAGAGGTGGAGTTGATCGGGCTGGGTCGGTGGTATGAAAAAAAAATGGAGGTAATAAGTTATATGTTTACACACAACACAATTGCTGGAAGAGATTTCAGCACTCTTTTCGCAAAACGGTGCACTCAATTCATGTAGATCCGCTCTAATTATACTTTGTAGTGGGATTTATGCTAAAAATATGGCAGAAAAACTTATGAAGCCACATTACATTTTTAACTGCTACGATATTGGAATAACAGGTTTGGTAATGTGGCTTTCTCAACAGCTGTTCGAAAATACTGATCGGTTTCTGACAGTTCAATTAGGTTGATCCATGAGAAGGGTAGCAATGGGGCTTGTTGGTGATTCACGAGGAACACTTTTGATGCAACGAGAAACGTAACACGGAGATAAGAAGGCACAATGAAAAAAGGAACACACATCGCTAGTAGAAATAAAAATGTTTATTTTCAAAACCAGACCGCTTATATACCACATGCGTCATAGCCGACACAGATCAGTTGGAAGCGCTGAGAAACATGTGCGAATGAATTCACACTATCCAACCAAATTTAATGGCCCTCGAAAACCTGCCAGAACAACTTGAAACCGCTTACGCAGGAAATCTAAGTCCTTAGGAGACAACGCTATCGATGGCTTGGTAATGCACAATTCACCAATCAACAATAAACCGGGTGATCTCTTCTTTATATCGACCAACAGTAATGACCTTATCAAACAAAGCAAGGTAACCACATGCCTGGATATGGAGGGCGAAAATCCCATCAGAGGCAGCTTTTTTGTTTTGTTTATGTGCTCTCTCAACCTCTCATTTACGCTCCTACTGGTTTGGCTGATGTATTGTTTTCCGCGAGAGAAATAGTACGATACACCACCAATGCATTGTAATCTACGAACTTTTTGTTATGCCCTTTTGTGCGCTCAAGGTTTTCTGTCCTAGAAGAATTTGTCTTCACACAAAGCCCTGCAAGCTTATCGGGTACTGAAAAAAACATCGTAATGTTTTCGCAGAGTGCCACCGTCTTGAGATAATGTGAAAGTTGGTGAATATATAGGGAATTACGGCTGTGCTCCTCATTCCTGCGCTCGCGCGGGGCTCAGTGTTAGATTGAGCTGAACTTCCATGAATTCTTTTGAGCTGCTTTTCTACTACCGACACTAAAGCATGTTCTGGGTAGCCAGCTTCCTTCAAGCGCGTAGTTTGATTCTGGAAGCTATGCTTCATTAGGTGAGCGCAAGATTTCTTTACTGCGTGGCTGAGTCACATTGTTGCAATGCTTCTTTTGGTTAGTTTCGAGTGGTTAGAATGGAATGGGAGTGAAGCTTTGTTAGCCCGTGGATAATAGCACCAGCAAAGCTGGTTGTCGGAACAGACTAGTTTCAACTGACTGACTGAATAAACTTTATTAAAACCAGCAAGAGGTGGTGGCTGGGCCTAGGCCTCCAGAAATTTAATGGGTCCGTCAATCGGCTATTCAACTGTCACCTGAAGAGGACAAAGTCCATCGCGGAACACATTCAACAATTCGTTGCTCTCGTTTTGAGAACTTTCCGAGGAGCAGTCAATAAAAGTAATAAAATCGTCAACCAATCTGAAAATTTTTTGCACATTCGTTCCTCCGAGACGGTGTGATAGGCCCCTATCAAGTTCGGCTAAAAAAGAAGGGTTTCTTAACACAGGAGCTATACATAAGCACACACACCCTTTTTGCAAAAATATAAACTTATTCCACTCGATAAAAGCCGGCTTTATGCAAAATTCCACAAAAGCAAGGAAATCATTAACAGAAATTCCTGATTCTGTAGAAAACTTGACCGCTTCTGTAGAAAACTTGCATCAATGCAAGTTTTGACGCACTTTAGCAACCGTGCATGTGGGAGGCAATAGTACGGGTCAGTGACGGCGATAGAAAAGGCTTTAAACCTTTACCTCCGTGAGCTTTCATGAAGTTTAAAATACTCTCCGAACTGTTAACGAAAAATGGGTCTCGGATCTTGAGAAAGTTCAGCTTGTCCAAAAGAAATGTAGCAAGTTCCTTCTGCCATGTGCCATTCTCAGAGACAATCGCGCTGAAGGGAACATCATGTTTCTGAATCTTGGCGCTAAAAAGTCTATATCAGCTTTCTTTTCGCTTTTTCTAATACTTTTGAGAATCCTAAGAATATTAATCCTTTGAGAGTCCTGACAACAGCTTTTGCTTTTAGTTTGCTGAAGGACACATCATTACTCATGTTGAGCGAACCAGACACAGCTTCATTAGCTTTAGCTAAGAAACATATTTTCGAGAAAAAAACTGCAAGGTCACCTTCTTTATTTGCCTGTAAAATACATAGCGAATTATCATTTAGGTATGAAGATACGCGTTTCACAGAGTCATGAACAAATAGGTTTACAGCGTGATAAAGCGTCGACGCCTTCAGAGGTAAGTCTCTCTTCGCTTTCAGTCCCTTGCCGCGACACGTGGCTACGGCGGTTAAGAGCTCCGGTTTTGTCTCCCGCCTCTCGACACCAAAGTTTGGACCCAGACCAAGAACCTGAACAACGTCGTCCGGCAGATTGAGGACCTCAAGAACGTGAACACTGCACTTGACCTTTGGCCGATTGCTGGTTACACGATCTCGAAGAAGGCGCAGCTGTGGAACCCAGAGCGACTATGAAGCCTGATAGGCCAGGCGCAGGTACTGTCTAAGCAGGTTACCGGTGACGGATGACTCGAACGAACTGTGGAGGCGTACGCTGAGGTAGGTTTTGTGCAGACGAATCTGGCGATCCCATTCAGCACGCAGAATCTTGAGCAGTGTTTTACCGTGGCCAAAGGACGGCGAAACGCCTACTAAAAGCGCAAGGACGTCTTCGGGAAGGATACCCGTGCGTATGAGCGGTTGAGAGCACAAATACAAAACAAAAATGCAGCCGCCTGATGGGTTTCTCGCCCTTCATACCCAGGCATGTGGTTGCCGTGCTTTGTTTGATAAGACCATTATTGTTGGTCGATGTAAAGAAGAGACCTCCCGGTTGATTGTTGAGGCAGAGCTTATCGACGCACTTGGTGAATTAGACATTAGCAAGCAGTCATAGAGGCATTGCGTAATCAAGAAGCAGAGGAGGCATACGTGAATATCTTGGCAAATATCTACAAGGATTGCACAGCCACCTTGGTTCTCCACAAGAAAAGTAGAAAGATACCTATCAAGAAAGGGGTCAGGCAAGGTGACACAGTCACCAATGCTATTCACTGCATGTTTAGAAGTATTCAAACTCTCTTAGACTGGGAAGGCTTAGGAGTAAAGATAAACGGCGAATATCTCAGCAACCTTCGGTTTGCAGATGACATTGTCCTATTCAGCAATGATGGGGACGAATTACACCAAATGATTGAGGACCTTAACCAAGAAAGTAAGAGTGGGGTTGAAGAATAATACGCAGAAGGCAAACAAAGCTCAATAGCCTGGCAAGGGAACAAGAATTCAGGATTGCCAGTCAGCCTCTTGAATCTGTATAGGAGTACGTTTATCTAGGTTAATTACTCACAGGAGACCCTGATCGTGGGAAAGAAATTTAGAGAAGAATAAAATTGGGTTGGAGTCCATACGGCAGGCATTGCCAAACCCTGACTGGGAGCTTACCACTGTCGTCAAAAAGAAAAGTGTAAAATCATTGCATTCTACTGGTGCTAACATATGGGGCAGAAACTTGGAGGCTAACAAAGAAGCTCGAGAACAAGTTAAGGACCGCACAAAGAGCGATGGAACAAAAAATGTTAGGACTAACATTAAGAGACGGGAAGAGAGCGGTGTGGATCAGAGAACAAACGGGGATAGCCGATATTCTAGTTGACATTAAGCGTAAGAAATGGAGCTGGGCAGGCCATGTAATGCGTAGGATGGATAACCAGTAGACCATTAGAGTTGCAGAATAGATACCAAGAGAAGGGAAGCGCAGTCAAGGACGGCAGAAAACTAGGTGGGGTGATGAAGGTCGGACATTTGCAGGCGCAAGTTGGAATTAGCTAGCGCAAGACAGGGGTAATTGGAGATCACAGGGAGAGACCTTCGTCCTGCAGTGAACATAAATATAGGCTGAAGATGTATGATGACGAAGCCGTTGATAGCGTTGTCTCATAAGGAGTTAGATTTCCTGCGTAAGCGGTGACAAGTTGTTCTGGCAGGTTTTCGCGAGTCATAATATATGGTTCGATAGTGTAAATTTATTCACGCATGTTTCTCAGTGCTTCCACGTGATCTATGTCTGCTAGGGCGCATGTTGTATTATGCATATAAGCGCTGTGTGTTGTGTTTTTACGTGTGCCTTCTAGTGTCCGTGTTACGTTTCGCACTGCATCAGAAGTGTTCCTTATTGATCCATGAAGTTCTTGTTCACTTGTAAATAAGGCACTGAAGGATTAGTTAGTTGAATCTTTTATTTACTCTCTGCCTTCTTCGTTCTGCTGAATGCCTAATACAGGAAGACTAGCTTTCAAAATTTGTAAACCACTGGTATACTGTCTGAGCATTACCTACTCTAGAAAATTCATGCTGTAAAGGGGGAACAAAACTTTGCGAGAACACCAGAGCGCGTGGCTCGCTAAGCGCCGGCGTAAGCACCTTCGTACAGAATGCGTGGCAGCGTGACTTGCCGCGAAGGTAAGTTCACTCGTTCTGAGCAAAATATGCTCGGGTGGTTAGTGCTCAGTTAACAACCGTGAACATCGCACATCGCAGGTGAATATCCGATAAAGAAGAACAACCAAGCACGCTGTTTTTTGGCGACGCACAAAACATTTTGCTTAGTAACGTAAAATGCGCCTGGCGCCGTAGCAATAAACGCGGAGAAAACAGCGCTTGCGGTGCTTTTTTTCGCCTGCGCAGTGCTCGATCCTTCAATAGGTTTCGCACCTCGCGAAGCTCCAGGTGGCTTGTAATGCCTAACCAAGAACAGGCACGCGCAGTGTCCTCTAACCTACCACCCTCATCCGCGCAGCACGCATTAAAACACCTTCAGTAAAGTTAAATTATCAGTATTTCTTCCTCCACAAAACGAGCAGGAATCGCCGAGATATAGCAAAGCGCAACTTCCGTCAGCGGGTAGCTAGCACTCACTCGACTCAGGAGTCGCTATCGATAGGTGGTACTGCAAACTGTGCACCCAGGACTGTGGAGCTAGCGTGGACCTGGCGGTCCGGAGCTTGACCAGCATGGAGGGGCCCAGGCAGTAACGTGAGGCGATCCACGTAACGATTAACACATGACTTTTAATTAGATCTTTACGGAGTGGTTAGCTCTACAAGCTTCGTGACGGAGAGCGAGATAACTCCAGCTTGAGCTCAAGTCTACTGAAGGCTGAAGTCCGTTGGCCGCGGCCTCACTCATAGGCTTTGGAACACCCTCGCTCAGGAGAAGGAGAGCAAGCTTGCGGCCGCCGCTCGGTACATGAGAGGTCAACGGATTATCTAGCCGCCACTGGCCCAGTGGAGAGAAAGGCACTGATTTGCACACACGCACACACAGACAGCGTCGGCGCCTTCCTGGCCGAAGAGGAGGAGAAGGAGCGAATGCACACACGAAGCTTAACCGTCCCTCTCGTTGAAGGGAGACAGCAATGGCGAGCCTACGCAGCCATCAAGGCGCCGGGCGAAGCGTGGGTAAGGAGGCCTCCTAGGCGCTTTTGAACGGTTGCGGGCGGCTCGGCGTATTTAAAAAAATTGGAGGACGCTTAAGCTTCGCCTTTAAGAGTGGAACGCAACAGCGTTATCGGGCCCCGTTCAGATCGCACTTTTCTTTATGAGTAGGCTTCACTGCAACATAGAACGTGGGAAAGCCAGCTCACATAGACCAAGCTTACACCGATCCCCTTAAAGTTCGCTTCACTTTTAAATACAAATTCATTGCTGGGAAGATGTTTTTCCAGGGGCAATATAAGTCGTCTTATATAAAAAGCCGGCAGATCCCACGCCCTGTGGGAATCGATGTTATGCAAAGCAGTGTGCGGGGAAGCCTACCAAGTTAACGAAACGACGATGGAACGTCGTAGGCGGCTCTTCAATGACCTACATGACACACATATCATGACAATCGTGTCATGAGTCCTCAGGAGTACCTTGTACCTTTAGCTACACCTAAGAGACCTTAAAGCGAAAGCCTTAGTCATGCTGATGACTGGGACTTCGACCATCAACCTTTAGCCTTTTCCTTCACTTAGTACCACATCCAAAACTCATTCCGTTGGTTTTAGAGTGTTAATCTTTTTTCGATAAGTCGTTCTCATTTTTGCTGAGTCATGGTCATAACTATGACTTCTACCACAATGCTTTAGTGTTTCCTTCACTTAGTGCCCCCGTTCGAACCCATTTCAGTGGTTCTTGAGCAGTCATCTTTTTTTCGCTGAGTCATTGTCATTTTTGCTGAGTCATGGTCATGACTATGACTTCTATCATCATGGTCAAAACTTCACTGCAAAACACTGCACTATCGACACTGCAAAACACTTTTTTAAGGAATAGAGCAAAACAAAAGCTATAGTTCAAAAACCTGTGTCAGGAAGAAAAACAACACGAATTTGATACTCATCAAGTTATTCGCGACTCCAAGCTCGCAACCTAGCGGCCGCGCCGAGAAACAGACGATCTAGGTTCAGGTTTGAGGCGAAAGAGGGCGTCCTATCATGGCATGCGCTGAATGCCGCATGTTTCTCAAATCCTCGTGATGACGCCGCGCACGAGCCCGAAAATGAAAAAAAAAAAAAAAAAGACGGATGTCGCGACACTTTTTTTGTGTGCTATTACGCGTGTCATCGCGGTGGTAAGACAGCAATGTACAATTTCATCATTTCTAGAACGAAGCAGACGACGTGCATTGGGGAGCGGCTTGGATGAGAAATTTCCGCATTGGGAAAAGGTTGCTGATAGTATACGGACTTGTTTGGAACACTTCACTCGGGTCGACTTCTTTATTCCCGGCGAGTAGACCATTGCTTTGTTATTGTTAATTTTGAATATCTTGCTGGCATTTCAAATCGCGAAAGCGGAGTGCACTTTATTTAGGCAGGCGCTTTGATAAATTGTAGGGATGTACGCTGAAGCGACATTTTGGTTTTTGTTCATTTGTAGTTTTCTGCGCCAGCATTAGTGTTACTAATGCTATCAGCAGCCGGCCTATTCTCGCTAATGTACTTTTTTTTAGCAGGCACGGTAGCAGGAATGATAACTGCCTCGGCATAGGTGGGTAAACAACGCCAGACTTGTGCAAAGTGCAATGATCATGAACGTTGGTCATATACTATGAACATGTCTGAATCATGTGAAAATTCTCTCCACTGTGGGAACTGTGATGCGGAGCACGCCGCATACTCGCGGTCATGCCCATCCTGGATAAAGGACAAAGAAATCGTAACAATCAAAGTGACGGAAAAAAGCCGGCAGATCCCACGTCATGTGGGAATAGATGTTATGCGGAGCAGTGTGCGGGGTGCCTACCAAGTTAAAGAAACGAACATGAGAGCACCAAGACGTAGGCGGCTCTTTCATGACCTACATGACACGCATGTCATGACAATTATGTCATGAGTCCTCAGGAGTACCTTTAGCTTGGTTTTTGAGTGTTAATCTTTCTTGGATAAGTCATTCTCATTTTTGCTGAGTGCATGGTCATCACTATGACTCGTACCATCATCCTTTAGTGTTTCCTTCACTTAGTACCCACGTCCTAACCCACGCCCTAACCCATTTCAGTGGTTTTTGAGTGTTAATATTTTTCGCTGGGTCATTGTCATGACCTACATGACACGAATGTCCTGACATTTATGTCAAGACATTCATGACATCAGTGACCTATCACTGATGTTCGTCATACACTCCTGTCCTATTATGCCAATTTTGGTACCTACCAGGTTAAAGAAACGACCATGAGAGACCAAGACGTAGGCGGCTGTTTCATGACCTACGTGCCACGCATGTCATGACATATCATTCATGTTGGTCATATACTCTTGTCATAGTATGCCAATTTTGGTACATACCAAGTTAGCGAAACTACCACGAGAGCACAAAGACGTAGGCGGCTAGATAGATCGATAGATAGATAGATACTGTGAAAGTAGCAAATGTTCGCCATGAAACTTTTCGCATTTAATGTAACGTTCAATGAGGCACACAGGCGGGTATCGTACCTGCCAAAGAACAGCTTTGCCGTAGTGGCGTGTTTGACCCACACACCTGAGCGTAGGTGACGCCATCCGCCCCCTCGGCGGCTTCAGCTAGCTGTGCTCCGCCATCTCGCAAGTACACACTAAACATTTTAACACCCTTAAGGGTGTAAATCAGTTTGTCGCCAGACGGACACCCTAAGGGTGCTGTTTCCTACACCCTACAGTTGGGGTGCTATTATAGCACCCTAGAGGAAGGGTGTCCAGCTAAAATTATGAAGGGTGTTAGGGTGTTAGTCCTTATTAACACCTATTTTCATAGGTGTTGAAAGGGTGTACACCCTTTATTTCTACAGTATAGGGAAGGCAGGCTCAGCTGTACATACCTTGAATTATGACTATAGAGCGATCCAGGCATAACTCGTGTGTGCCAGAAGGTTCAAGTTCAGCTACCAAGCACGGCGTCCAATAGCCAAGCTTGAAGTTTCGATAGGCATACACAACATTTATACGTGTGCATGACAATAAATATTTGTAATTCAGGGCAAAACCTGTCTTCACTGCACAAATGCAACCTAGCAAACTATAACTTCTGAGCGTGTATATCTACATCAATGGTGATTACGCTTTACATATCCATATAAAATGTAATACGAACCAGCAACACATATACGATAGTGCATTTTCAAGGAAAATAAATATATTTATTCCATGCTAGAATACATAACTACATAATACATACGTAACAACCTAAAATGTGCAATCACCAAATACATTTGTAAGTACATGAAAATTTACATTTCCTGCAAAACGTTTTTTAATATAACTCATCAAATCTGTCCTATATACAGGGTGTTTCAGTTAACTTGGGACAAACTTTAAGAATATGCAAATGCTCCGTAGGTGGACAGAACCAAAGTAATATTGTTTGCCGTCGCTTGGGGATACTCAGACAATTTTTTGTACTCCGCCTAATTAGACTTAATTATTTATTCAACTTCTCAACTATTATAATTAGATGACAAGTGTCAATTAGAAGATTGTATAGAGCAACATGAGAAACTCCCGATACTGCTTTCTGTTGCTCAATACGTGCAACACAAAAGTGTTTTCCGAGCGTGAAAGATGCCCGCGAATACGCATAAAGTGCCTCGAGCGGCCAGTCGGACGAAAATTTTGCGTATATTCACGGGCTTCTTTCACGCTCGGAAAAAACCATT
>NC_051163.1:57263138-57278462 GCF_013339745.2 Dermacentor silvarum | reverse complement strand
GTCCCGTAGCTGTGGTTTACCCGAATGATCCCCAGTGCTTCTCCCACTCATTCATCATTCACTTCGTGGATATGCTGTGATTTCTTGTCACGGAGCTAACCACAGGCTCGACGCTTTTCGTGTGTTCCTCAGCTGTACGAGCCACGCTTTGAAACATCGAGAACGTTTGAAGTACGAATCACTTTAGGGGCCCGGGCTGTCGGCGTCCGTCGCACGTGATCTGTCGTCATCACGCTCAAAAACAAGTGCTCAAAAGAGGGTCAAAACAAGTATAGAATTAATCAAAACTGCTTCAAAATGAACTATCATGACTCAGAATATTTTAAAAGAAAGGAATAATGAAGAAGTAAGCACGTTATTTCGCAGAAACTTAATAAAATCGGTTCCGAAACGCCAGACTGGTACCAGCGCAGCGCAAGAGAGGGCGCCACCACCCCACAAGCTCGCGATTTTTTTTTTCAATTTGTATCATCTCCTGCCACGCCGCCGGATTGTCCTGTTTCGTGAGCCATATAATGCTTTTGCATTAATAAGTGAGTCATCGTACCAATGTTGTAGTCGTCGCCACACGCACGCACACACACGCACACACACGCACGCACACACACGCACACACACGCACACACACACGCGCACAAACGTGCACAAACGCACGCGCACACGCACGCACACACACGTGCACACACGCACACACACGTGCACACACGCACACACGCACGTACGCACACACGCACATACACGCACGCGCACACACGCACATACACGCACACACGCATAGGCACGCACGCACAGTGGCTCCCTGTAAACTTACATATTGCACCATCCGGTAACCCTTTGCGGGACCCCAAACGATGCTAGTATCAGCAAAATGCTTCATACTTAATTCTAGCAGGGCGTGGGAAATGTATAATTTTCTTCGGTTTGTTTCTACAAAAGACGTCACCTTCATGAGACTTTTTCATTAGTGCAACTTGGCTGTAATTAGTGTGACACTTTCTTGCAAGCCATGTGGCACTTTCAGTCTTTCGTGATTCCGTTTTTTATTCGCAACATTCCATATTATTCTTCCTCATTTACCGCTATTCATGCTCAATAACCCATCGCCTTAATGGAGTACAAAAATTTCACACAGTGCTGCGCGATTAAAACATCGGCGCCGAAATGCAACGCTTTTCTTTTTTTTTTTTTTGCAATATCAAATATACGGTCGCTCAGGTTTCCGCCGTCGGCGTTGTCGGGCTGTCATGATATCGACGCGCATTGCCGGTCCGCGCGTGGAAAGTTATCGCAATAAAAGCGAGGCACACAGCTGCGCACACTCACAAAGTGCCAGACCTTCGCAAGACCGGCAAGTTTTTGAGCCTCTCCAAGGTAAAGAAACGTAAATCAAAGTAGGGAAACCTGCACTAGCAAAGGTATCGCAGGCTTAAACCAATTAAATAAAAATGAAGAGGGGTATATACCAGAGATGTTTAAGAAAAAAGCCAATTAACAAAAAAAAAAACGAAAAAAGAACACGTGGTGTAGCCGAAACACATATCAGAAATGAATTTGAAGCCTCTGAATGTCTGATAAAGCAAAGGTCAGTCTTAGCATGGAGGGTTGCGTATCGTAAATTCTTACAGGTGATTCATTGATGAATAAATGTGAAGAAGCACTGAATGAAATGTGGTGAAACGAAAGGAAGAAAATGGAAAAGGAAGAGGCCATAAGGAGGGAAAGAAAAAAGAAAAAGAAAACTATGTAAGTAGTCGAGACAATCCGCCATAAACAGAGGCCAGGCAGGCCTCTGTTTATGGCGGATTGTCAACAACAACGACGGGAAAGAAACAACGACGGGAAAAACACGTGGTGTAGCCCAAACATATATCATAAATCAATTCAAGGCCTCCGAAGGTCTAATAAAGCAAAGGTCTGTCTTAGCATGGTGGGTTGCGTCTCGATAATTCTTACAGGTGATTCATTGATGAATAAATGTGAAGTAGTAATGAATAAAAATGTGGCTGAATAAAAAGGAAGCAAATGGAAAAGGAAGAGGCCATAAAGAAGGGGAAGAAAAAATACCAAGAAAAAAAATTCCACCATCTTCTCGTAGGGGAACCCTCAGTAGTATGCGAAGCAACTATGGGGTGGACTCAGGGTAGTTTTATCAGCTGTATAAACTTGGACATGCAGCACCAGCAGCGCGCAGAACTGTTGTCGACACCGTCGGCGTTTTGCCCGCGTTCGCACCGAACGCGCGCGGCGTTGGTGACTGTTGCCGGTGCCTCTGGGGCGCCTACCGTCGCGCCTCTAACCTTAGCTGCTTCGCATTATCGCGCGCGGAGCCGCAGGTGTTGCCATTCCTTACGCAATCCGGAGAGGAGAGGACCGTCGGATAGGAGAGGAGGGGGAGGAGGATGCGCATGCGCAGTAGGGGTGTGGACGCCACACGGCGGAGGAAGGGAGGGAGTGACATAGCCCCGAAAATAAGCTGCTTCGCATCCAAAAAGAAAAGTGATCGGAGTTTCACCTGAAAGGCGAAACATCAATTGCGATAGCCAATTTGTAGAGAGCTATACGGAGTAAATGATAATAGCTTTATCAGCTGTATAAACTTGGACATGCAGCAGCACCGGCAACACGCAGAACTAATGTCGACGCCGTCGCCGTTTTGCCCGCGTTCGCACAAAATGCGTGTGGCGTTGCTGAATGTTGCCGGAGCCTCTGATATAAATAGGCACTTGGTGCAACTGCTAAAAGTCACCTCCCCTCCCTCCCCCTCCCCCCCCCCCCCCGGCCTTTCGTGCGTCAGAAGAAGGCGCGTTTGCTCTACATATATGGTGATTGTAAAGGAGGAAAGAGACGCCTACTTCTGCAGCCCTTAAGGAAGCACGGCGCAAAACGCGGGTTTGTTTTCCGCCGTGGGTTCACTCCCCTTGAAAGAGCGCGTCCCTCGCGCCCTTTCACTCGCACATACAGCGTTCGGCGGCGCGCGGCGACGATTTCATCTCTATTGACGTCATATGGAACCTCACGGCAACGGCGACGACGACGGCGACGCCGACGGCAGAATCTGCTTTGGAGTGTCTATATAATTGCTATCGCAATAAAACTAAGTAATCGAGACAATCCGCCATGAACAGAGGCCAGGCAGGTTCGGCAGGGTGGCAGGCAGGCAACCCATGTCGGCGGTGCATCAATGTTGGACTCAGCAGTTGTGGGAGTGTACGGGCAGATTTGAAGAACTGAGGATGAAGCCGACGTCAAAATGATGGATAAAAAGCGACGAGCAATTCAGAATCTGGGGGAAAGAACACCGAGAGCAAAAGTGCACAGGCGTAGTCACGGATTGATAGGATGAATGACGATGTCAAAAACTCTGTACTGGAATGATCCATTGAGCGAAATGCAGCTCCACTAAAGTGAAACCTAAAGTGAAGCATGCAGTGATGCACAGCTTATGGGCTCATACTACCTTAGGCAATGGCTCATAACCCCGCAAACCGCGGCTTGTCCATTACGCCGGCAGAAGAGAAAGAAAATCCTACGCTGAAATGACCAGCGACAACGCAGGCAGCTGTGAAAGACGACGACGAACGCGGGAGCAGTGGCACGAGCGCGTGCCGAGCGCGAGCAAGAGCTGCTTGCTTACCGTGACTACGACGACGATGAAGATTACGACAGGGGACGCGGGGGACGCGCGCTTTCACGGGGAGTGGACCCACGGCGGAGAACAAACGCGAGTTCTGCGCCGTGCTCCCTTAAGGGCTGGCTTCAGAAGTAGGCGTCTCTTTCCTCCTTTACAATCACCATACATGTGCAGCAAACGCGCCTTCTTCCGACGCGCGAAAGGCAGCGGGGGGGGGGGGGGGGAGAAGGGAGGCGACGTTTAGCTGCGGCACCAAGTGCCTATATATATATATATATATATATATATATATATATATATATATATATATATATATATATATACAAAGAAGGTGGTAAAGACTTCCGACGCTGCTCGACGAGTGTCCCGTTCTGATGTCGTCGGAAACCTCCGAGCCGCCCCCAGAGGCAACAGTCACCAACGCCACACGCGTTTTGTGCGAACGCGGGCAAAACGCCTACGGCGTCGACAACAGTTCTGCGTGTTGTCGGTGCTGCTGCATGTCCAAGTTTATACAGCTGATAAAGCTACTATCATTACTCCGTATAGCTATCTACAAATTTGCTATCGCAATTGATGCTTCGCCTTTCGAGAGAAACTGCGGCAACGTTTTTTATCCAGCTTCCGTGGCATAACCAAGGAAACTATAGAGCGAAAGCTGAAAACATAGATGAGGAAAAGAAAGAGAAAGAAAAGAAGCGAAAAGAATAAAAAGTGCAAAACAAAACTAAGAGTATATGCGGATTTGAAAGAAAAAGAAATCATGTACTCCAAATGCACAGGATCAAGAAGATGCAGCAAAAGTAATAGAGGAAATGAGGCGATAAAGACGTATCAAAAGTGCCCTCTTCCGTTTGTCTAGTAATAGTGAATTATAACGTACGGGCGTCAATATAATGTCGCAGTGGTCTTTAAGCAAACCGGCAATCTCTAAGCTCATGGGGCAGAGATTTAAGAAATGTTGCAAATCTGTGCATGTTTCACCACAGGCACAATTTATATGTCGAGATAAAGGAAAACGAAAAAATTTGCCGCGTATCTGCGTGCTTCGCTGCAAATGTCGTCGAAAGACGATAGTCTTCTGCCGGCCGTACTACATGAGTGCTGGTCTGATCCGCGGCCACCCGTGATGCTGTTCTCGTACCATTTCCGTCCTGGCATGAAGGTTTGTTTGAACAGATTTCATTTTACCGCATTATTTCATCAAGCGGCCATTTATGTTTTGCCCTGCCTCAGACAGCGCTTCCTTTATGTTGAATCGGCCGCATCTGGCTGGCATTGATAAAATTGAGGAGGTGCTGCGTGAGACATGGACGCCATCTGGCAATACATCGGGAAACATGAGCTTGTGCAGAGGGTTTCCTTCCTCCATGGCAAAGGGCGCTCGTCGGCGCGCAGTCGGGGAACGTCGTTCGTAGGCGCGCATAGCATGGCATTTTCAGCGCAGCTTAAGAAACTAGCGTCTTTAGAGTTACGTATCTATGTATTTTCTATTAAAGGAACACACCTCCTAATACTTACCTAGTGATGTTGACCTTCAGATATGCGTAATATTTACTTCGTGATCGATAACGTTCACAAGTATGAACAGCCGTACCAGTTTAAGTAGTGTGGGCGGTAAGCAAGTGGTCCAACTTTGGCCGGGTGGCTGAATCGGGTGACAGACAGACAAACATACAGACAGACAGACAGACCAAATTTTCAGCGTTTAAGTTCCCCAAGAAAGACTATCGTCTTTAAAATAACAAAACGCCAACCGGGCGGCGTATTTCCAATTGCTAGTAGGTACAGCGTTTGACCGCTGGCGCCAAGCTGCGCCGCTCACGCGTACCATGTTTCTAGCCGCCGCCGTTGGAACGGAGGAGGCGTTGACGGAGAAAACGCTGGGCTGGTGGTGACTAGCCTGCTGTTGGGATCGGTGGTATTATAAACGCATCACTGTTTTGATGATCCAAATATAATCTCACTATCAGGGAGGGAGCAGTCTACCTGACTGGAGCAGTATTTTTTATTTGTGGTGTTGCTACGTTGCGCTCCGCAACACCCCAACGACCGCCGCTTCGCGTCGGTGCCCGGCACCACGGCTGCCGCCGTGGCACCGGGGTTCAAGCGAACGCGCTGGCAGACAGAGAGGAAAAGAAGAAACGCGTGATATTAGGAAAAAAAATTCGAGCCCGGGCGGGATTCGAACCAGCGTACGCATGATCCTAAAGCGAGCGCCGTAGCCACTCCGCCATACAGCCACATTGTTCTTAACATGGTATTTATTACAATGAATGAAATGTTGTATTTACAGGAACTATTTACAATAATATGAGTACTTGGTGGACATAACCAATCAAACGTCAACAAGCAGTCCATATGAAGATAACGTCACACACAGCAACACCGTCCTTCACAGCAAAAACTTGTAAGTGGAAGTTAAACACCTAATCAAAAGTGGATGCCAAGCCGGTTGACATTCTTCTTGGTCGTAAATGTCCTTTAAGTGTATGATCATCTGAACGAAATGTGATCTCGAGGAAATTGTTTTTTCTGCATTTCGGTCTTCCATACGAGATTTCCATAGGCTATGAAGGCCTATCAGTAAAAACATATCGAATGGAACATCTTCATACGGTGCAACAAGATATCGGATACTGTGAGAATTTAGATCAAAATATTTTTGCAAATTTCTATGGATAACATCCCAAAATAAAATGGCATCTTTACAAACAATAAAACAGTGTTCAATGGTTTCAGGCACGTCACATAGGCGACAGTTAACAGACGAAACAAAAATATTCTTTTTATGCAGCCATGTTTTAACGGGTAATGTTTCAGTGTGTAATTTATAAAAAAAAGTTTTTGTAGAAGGTGGAACTGGCATTTTGCGCACTCTCGCAAGCACATCATGTCCAGGTAATGTGATGTATACGGATCGATAAAACAGCGGAGGGAACAGCATCGATATTAAATCTTTGTAAAGATTTTTTCGTGACACAGTAAACAAATAATCTTTAGAAAATCGAACAGTCAGAAAAGAAATAGAAAAGTAAACCTCACGCATAAACCCCCATAAACAAGGTCTAGAAATTAAATCTGAGGACACCACCAATTCTGGCAGGACATGAACCAGGTTAACCTGCATGAAAGCTCGTAATACCGCATGAGAGCTATCCCGAAAAAAGAAAAAGCGCGAGACTAACTGTCGCACATATAAATGCCCTCCAGCACTCACTGGTCGAAAAATGTTGTCGCGTTTCATAGGTTCAAAACTGGAAGACCATATAAACGTTGAAAAAATCCTATGAAAACGCTGGAGGGCTGGAACGCGCTCTCTCCAGTAGTGTGCACTGAACTTGTAGGAAGCAGTGGAACTCGTGCAGTGAACACAGCATGTTCCACTGCATGCAGTGTAGCATGCAGTGGAACCAAGCGATACTCCACTGCGCGTAAGAAGACGCGCGCATGTTTGTTTGAATTTAAGTCGGTGTAGCTAAAATGAAGCCCGTTATTTCGCGTGAGGAATCGGAGTTGGCAATGCTGTCGGCAAGTTCACCGACGTCAACACCCTTATGCGCGGGCACATGGAATATTTCGACGCGACGCAAGGACGTGATAGACAGGAGCAGCTGTTTGATTTCGTGGACGTAGTTGTTGTTATTGACCAAATTCGCTAATGCGTTGAGCAGCGAGAGGCAGTCAGAAGAAATGTGTAGGGGGTGACATGAGACAATGTTCGTATGTATGTGAGTGTCTCTAGTATTGCGATAGTTTCGGTAGCGTAGGCGCTGGTGGCCCCAATGATCCTGTACCTTCCGACTTTAGTGATATGGCCATGAGGGTGAAAAAGCACAAAAGCGGAAGCAGCAGAGTGAGAAGTGTAAGAGTCATCTTTATACAAATGATGAAGAGGTAAGGTCGTGACCACGCCGACCTGATGAAGTTGGAGAAGGTGAAAAGGGAAGCGGAATTTAAGGCTAGAATGAATATTGCAAGGATTGAATGGGTATTGAGTGTCAAAGGGATGGTACCTGGTAGGGCCATAGAAAGCGAGGACTTTAAGGGCGAATAGAGAAAACTGGGCATTTAAGCGATACAATTCAATAGGAAGGGGGAGAGTATGAGCAAGAACCAGCAGGGACGATGTTCTCTTTGCTCGAAATGCCCCAGTCATAGCGAGTAAGATAGTGCGTTGTATGGAATTAATTTTAGGTTTGAACTGTGACGTGGGAAAGGTCGGCCACCACAGAGGGGATGCGTATGAAAGAGGGGGAAGAAGCACCTGGATTATGTATGCGAGGGAGAACAGAAGGAGACAGCGAATAGTGCATGCGGAAGAACAGGAGGAGACGGGACGAGAGAAGATCAGATTTGGTGCGAAGATAGGTTAAATGAGCGTTGAACGTGGGTTTAGTATCGAATACAACTCCGAGAATCTTATTGCTGGGTTGTGATTTAAGTGTCGTACCGTTGACGCGCACTATGTGTTGACGGGTGCGTGAAGAGGAGGATGAGTGGCTCTTAGGGAATTACAGGAAGTACGATTTATCGGTGCTTATCGTTACTTTATATCAATGAGCGCAAGCAGAGATTAGGCTAAGAGGATGCGAAGCTTCTGATGAAGAAGCTTCTGAGGAATGGAGCGCCGTAGATGCTATCCTGTTGAACCAAGGCGAATGCACGAGCGATCTTGAGAGCTTAGGAGTTCATGATTTTGTCAAACGTTTTGGTTTTGATTTACATTGCCCTTAGACCGGCCGAAAAGCGAAAACTATATGAACTTATTTATGTTCTGAGAGCGTTTCGCACTCCTCAACTGACTAGATGTAGCCGCAGAGAACGGAAGCAAAGAAACACCAATCCAGCTTTCGGCAATGTTAGACTGAAAGGTTGGTGGCGAGCGGCTGGTCATTGAGAACTTTAAGATTGTTTGAGGCAGCGAATTGGACAAGCTGTGCACTGCGAGAATCGCCATCCACCGCGCCCCATAGTGAATGTTTCGCGTTAAAGTCACCATCCGTGACCCCAAATGGCATAATAATCTGTGTAAGGTGGAGTCCTCATGCGCCGTTGAACATACTGCGGTCCCGCTGCTGACTGCGAATGAAGCCAAAGCTGACCAAGCGATCGTTCGTGCACGCCACATTATGAAACCTGCAATATCACTCTGACGACATCTGAAGTTCTCGATTAAATATTTTATGAACATAAGCACGTTTCGAAATAATCAGCAATGTTTATAAAATATATGTTTCAGGCATCCGTCTTTTTAAGTAATGTCTATAACAACAGAGAAGGAAAATACTAAATGCGCAATTTGTCATATTTACCTGCCAAACTAAGTACTCTTTGAGCTAGTCTTTGTTAAAGTGTTGTCAGAGCTACCCGTGGCTTGGAACTCCGTAAACAGGACTTCCCTTTTATTGCGATATCAATTATAGGGACAGTCGAGGCGCGTTGGCGCCGCTTCCGCCGTGCTGTCCAGGTATGGACGGCGCACGTGCGTGCCCTACGCTCAGAGCAATTAGTAGACCTCGAGAGACACGCAGTACGTTTGGTTCCAAAAGTGGCAAAGCCAAGCCGACCCACCGTCACATTGTGCTCAGTCGAATCTTCCGGAGCAGCTGGGCAACGTTCTGCAGCTTACGCTGCTGGTGTGAGTGCAGCTAGCGATGCTGCTGAGCAGCTGCGCTCAAACCACGCCATGGTGCATCACGCGCTGGAGCGAACGGTATGGAGTAGCAAACGTCAAGGTAAGTTTATATGGTCACGGAGCTGACCAGAAGGACGACGTTTTGGTGTGCTACTATGTTGTACGAGCTATGTTTTGTAACAACAACCTCAACGACGACAACGACGACAGCGACAACAACAAAGTTTTTGAGTGAGATTTGTAGTGTTTGATGATGATGATAAAAATCGGAGGACGCTTAAGCTTCGCCTTAAAGAGAGGAACCCGATAGCGTGTTATCGGGCTCCGTTCACATCGCATTTTTGTTGGCAAGTTGGTTTCACGCAACACAGAACGTGGGAAACCCAGCTTGCAGACACCAACCTTACACCGATCCCCTTAACGTCGGCTTCACTTTTAAACAGAAATCCATTGGTGAGACGACGTTTTTCTAGGGGCAATATGAGTCGCCTTATATTAAAATGTTAAGGCCCTAGCCCATATTTTTTATTATTTTATAAATTAATTGCTATTGCCCCGACGCGCGCGCGTGTCCAAAACGCATTAGGCAGGCGAAGCCGCAATTAGACCTGCCGTAGAGAGCCTAGATGCAACGCTATACCTGCCGTAGGGAGCCTACATGCAACGCGAGATGGCGTTGCATGTAGGCTCCCTAACGTGCCGAAGATGCGAGCGCCTTCTTGATATAATTGTCGAATGTACCCTACCTGAGCGCGCTGATGTTGGTATGGGAGAAATGCTGGAAAAGATGTTTGTGTATGAGTTTCCTCGTAACCAAATTATGTTTTCTCCTAGATTCAAAATACAATCTGACGCCACCATGTTTGTAAGTTGTGGTTAAGTCGTACTTTACCGTTTTTATGACGGATTTCAATGCGCGCAATTCAATTTTTGTTCACCAAAACCTTGCACCACTTGGAGGGCCTGTGCGGTCGGGCTGGTGGGGGATGATTTTCTCAGCCACGGACGCCGGCATCCACGCCGACGCCGATGCTGACGCCGGAGTTTCTGCGACACTGGGCCCTTAACGCTGTCGCGTTAAAAGCTTCATTTGTCGTTAGGGACGCAGCGCCTTTATTCCGGGGCGTTCTTGGGTAGTTTTTGAAGCGCACTGTTTGGCGCACGCACCACGTCGCTTGTAGCAACAATTTCTTCCCTCCTCCTTGAGCGCGCCACTTTCCCACATTTTGTTTATTGCGGCAGCGAACACTTGGAGACACTATGGGACATTCTACAGCCCTAGTTACCGGCCCAGGACACTGCCTTCAGGAATGACTCAAGCTGTAACGTTTTATCGCCGGAGTACAAAGATTGTAGAGCCCTTAGGTATCGCTACGTGGATGAACGGGAAAGCATTGCGACGTCTTACCGATGATGACTAGTTTTACGAAACGTAATGGTATTGTTTTCACGTTGCCTTGTATCCTTTCTCGCATCACATGGCTCGGCCTCGTTCGTGTTCTTGCGTGCACGTCCAAAGGAGTCGGGAGCAGCTACTGACTGAGAAGGCGAAGTCGAAGGTTCGTCCATCGGAGCGCTCGACAGAACTCACCGACATCACCGCACCGACTGGCAGATGGGCCAGTGCCGTCAGCGCCTTCGCAGAGGGATGGGCAGTATGCGAATGCTAGCATGATGAGTGGCATCGGCGCCAGCTGTGGAACACGACGACGAAGCCGCGAGCACTGGCACGAGCGCTATGTGACAACGTGTCTTTTGGTAACACCTCCGGACACGCCACCGGATTGTCCGCTGCACAGGGGCACCAAAACCAGGGGGGGGGGGGGGGGGGGGGGCAGTCGCCCCCGCAGGGTATAAACCAGCAGGGGCATGCCCCCACTCTCAAAGCTGTTCCAACCCCCCCCCCTCCCCCCTCTTCTCACCTTCCAGCTTCCGTGAGGCTAGCGACTCATTTGACTAGTTAATGGGTGCTCCCTTCCTTCCACAAACGAAACAAACTTCAGAAGTCGAGGGTCGGACAAAATATCGTCTGGTCGAGAAGACTCATGGTGAAAACAGGAAACAGACGCCGACCAAGGTGAATTTTTTTACAGCAGAGCTGGTTATGGCTAGGCTTCCTCGGATTATTTCTGTGCGTGTGCAAAAATGTGAGCCGATCCTGGTGATATGCAGGAAGGGTCCAAGCTCAATAGGCACTACAGCAAGAGGCACTGCCGCCGCCCCCGAGCGAGGACTGCCGTAGATGTACTCAGTCGACGCGTTCGCTGGGAGATACAGTGGCTAAGATCCACTACGATCGGATCTGACTATAAGCGGCCTCCCCATTCTGTCTCACCTCTGTGTCGTCTGCTAAACAGCTTCACTGGTCATCCACCTTCAATGAGTGGAATGGCTCATGATTTTCTTTTTTCTGACGTTACGCCCCCCCCCCCCCCCCCCCCCACGGGAGCCTTGTTCACAAACATGAAGTCGAGGGTCTGACGAAATCTCTTCTGGTCAGCAAGAATCATGGCAAAAACAGATGCCGACGAAGGCGAACATTTTTTCTTCCTGTCATTTAGCCCCACACGGGAGCCTTGTTCAGGATTGTGAACAAGGCTAAAAGGGTAAAAAAAAACAAGGGTAAGAAAATAAAAAAAAATATATTGAAATAAAGGCTCCTGTACGTGTGGGGGCCGAAACGTCAATTAGGAAAAAAAATCACCCTCGTCTGCGTCTGTTTCCTGTTTTTGCCATGAAACAAAATTTTCTGGAAACTTGTGACGTCTGAGACTCTGTTTGTCGGTGCGTTTTGTACGTCGAGAGGCCTTGCAGGGGTACGTCTCAGTGCAACGACTTTAGGATGTCTCTCGTTCTCTCCCTTTTATTGCGACAACAATTATATGGGCACGTCAAGGAGATTTCTGCTGTCGCCGTCGCCGTGAGGTTCCGTATAAAGTCCAAGGGTGATAAAATTGTCGCCGCCTGCCATATGTACGAGTGAAAGCGCGCGGGAGACGTGTTCTTTTACTGAGAGAGAACGCACGGCGGAGAGCAAACACGACTTTTTCCATCGCGCGAAAGCCCGTGGGGGTATGGGAGGGAGGGAGGGAGGGAGGGAGGGAGGGAGGGAGGGGGCGACGCTGTGCTGCTGCACCAAATGCGTAATTTGCCACCGGGCGCAAGGGGGAACTGACGACTAAATCTCCCACGCGAAAGGAGGAAAGCGGGACGACAGCGCGGGAGAGAGGCGCTTCAACGGAAACTGAGCTGCGAAAACACAGCGCATACAAAAGTCAGAGCCGTGTGGAGATCGCTTTCAAGATACGGTGAGCGCTATAGCCCGCACCCCCGCAAAGTAGAAGTAAGCAGTTGTTGTCAGAGTAGTTTTTTAACAAAACGTCGCTTTATGCATTGAAGAACAAAATTAACTGGAACGTCAATGCATTTCTTGGCGAAGTTCGGGAATTAATATCTTAAAACTGGTGTCATCCTGAGAATTATTTCTAAGTGGATCCGCCTTGCGAACTCCACGGCTACAATTTGTAAATTGCAATAAGGGACATCAGGTGATTAGTTAAAATCTTAATAATTGAATTTTTGTTGATTGTTCGAGTACGCATTGTAATTTTTTGTGCAAGTAATGGCCGCCTCTTCGAGTAGACCAGCTCATTAATAGAATTGGGCTATCTGCCACAGGCAGCCTTACATAAATTTTGAATGTGTTCGCTGAAACACCCTGTATATATATATATATATATATATATATATATATATATATATATTATGGGCGTTTATCACGCACGTCTTCTTCATCTGTCTATTATCATCATCATCCTACGTTGCACGATCCTCATCTTCAGTGATGTGTGATCATCATCATCATCGGGTGTGTGCTTTTGCTGGTTCGCTCCCAAGTACTCGTCGTGCCAACAGAGACGTCATAAGTGGTGGAGGAGCTCTTCGATCCTCAGTCCTCTGCCCGCTCAGTCTACCCCCTGGAGCTACGTTCAGGCCGCCGCTTGCGCCCACTGTCCGCTAGCATGTCTCAGGGCGCACCACCTTCCACTTCTACCGCTACCGCTCTGACACCACCAGCCACCCCTTACATCCTAAGCAGCCACCAGCGTGACCGCCATCTCTTCGCTGGTCTTCGTGAACAAGATGTGGAGGACTGGCTTTACGACTACGAGCGAGTAAGTTGCGCTAATCGTTGGGACGACCCCAACAAGCTCCGCCACGTCTCCTTCTACCTGACGGGTGTGGCGAAGACATGGTTCTTCAACCACGAGATAGACTTTACTGACTGGGCTGCCTTCAAGCAGCAGCTGCGCCAAGTATTTGGTACACCTGCCGTTCGGTCTACCATCGCAAAGAAATCCCTCGATACTCGCCAACAGCCCCCAGACGAGTCTTACACATCGTACATAGAGGATGTTCTTGGGCTTTGCCGCCGTGTGAGTTCTATGCCAGAGTCAGACAAAGTGCGCCACATTCTGAAAGGCATTAGATCAGTCGCCTTCAATGCTCTTGCCATCAAGAACCCCGCTAGAATCGCTGACATTGTCACAACGTGTCAGCAGCCTGGACGAACTTGAGTCTGTTCGCCTTCAGCCGGACGTTGGCGACTATTCTTCTACGGCGGACTCACATCTGCGTGTCATGATGTGAGCTATGATACGCGAAGAATTACAGTCAATGGGCTTGTCGTCACCATCCGTGTGCCCTAGCGCGCCTTCTAGCGCAGCCTTGCGTGACATCATCAGGGATGAACTGGCATCCTTAACCTGCTCCACGCGCATGCAACCCTCCGTCTCTCGTCCCCTACCAACGTACGCGGAAGTTACTGCCACGCCTCCAGGCAACGTCAACTCCACGGTGCCGCTACCCACGTACGCGTCGGTTGCTGCCGCGCCGGCAGTAAACATCTCGTCGATGCCGCCCGAGCTCTCATCAGCCCATTTGACTGGACTGACTCCCGGAGCACCCAGCCCCCTGTACTATCCGCCATGGCGTCCGTCACGTCCCACGTGCTATTACTGCGGCTATCTCGGCGATATTTCACGTTTCTGCCGCAAGCGCCAGCAGGACGAGCGTCGGGGATACATCTCTGAACGCAACTTTTCCGGTGGAGTCTCTTCCCAAAGCCGGCGTTTCTCTTCACCTCCACCCTGCTCTACTTCTCCGCGCGCAGCGACTGAAGGCCGAAGCCCTTACCGTTCAGCCAGACGCCGCTCCCCTTCGCCGTTCCGCCGCTCCACGTCACCACTACTGCCCGTCTCCCTCAACTGTAGTCCGGAAAACTAAGCGATGCAGTTTTTGGAGGACATACTGCATACGACACCGGAGACTGATATTCCTCCAGCGCGCCCGTCCAATATGCTCTCAGTGTTTGTCCAAGGAGTGCCCGTCAATGCTTTGGTGGACACAGGTGCGACAATTTCTGTTATTCATGCTGATTTATGTTCCCGTCTAAGGAAAGTCACGACGCCATACGATGGACCGACGCTAGTTGCAGCCCAAGGAGACCCTGTTCGACCTTCCGCTCTTTGCACTGCCTGTTTCCTGATCGTTGATATCCTGCACCATATACAATTAGCTGTGCTGTCCCCGTGCGCTCATCAACTTATTTTAGGGTGGGATTTTCTCTCTTCTGCGTCCGCAGTTATTTGTTGTGGCCAACGCGTCGTCCATCTTACGGACACCGACTACTTACTTGGGCAAGACAGGTACACGCCGTTGCGCCTGATCGCTGCGGAAGATACCGAACTGCCTCCCGGCCGACAGCGCATTATTACCATTATGTCGACCGATATCGACCATGGTGACGTCTTGGTCTTGCCCTCTTCCCGTTGCCTTCATTAAGGCATCGCTTTTGCACCAGGTGTGGTTCGATTTTACAATGGCTCGGCGCGTGTCACCACCACGAACGCGACATCGGAGAAAATTCTCCTTCCGCAAAGCACGACAGTAGCTTGCGCGGCCGACCCAGGGCCTGTATGCGTCGTGCCTCTTACGACTGTCTTCCAAAGACCCTTCTACTTGTGCTACTGCTTCTCCCTCCGCCCTTACTGCT
>NC_051163.1:57253138-57258138 GCF_013339745.2 Dermacentor silvarum | reverse complement strand
AGGCGGCAGAATATGAAAAAAAAATGTCGCAATTTCGCCCGAAAGGCGAAGCATCAATTGGGATAGCAAATTAGTAGAGAGCTATACGGAGTAGAGGATAGTAGTTTTATCGGCTGCGTAAACTTGAAACATTCGCTTACTAACTGAATTAACAAGGGTAGTGTCAGCGCGCACACGCAAACATGAATAGATCACACTCGATCCTCGCAGACAACCAGTGTCAACACGCTGGCGTGAGGCAGCGCGGCAACTGCAGAGAGCGAAGGTTTGTGCGTTCTATCGCTTCAACAGAAACTGAGCGGCGAAAGCACAGCGCATACAAAGGTAGGAGCCGTGTTGCAGATCGCTTTCAAGATACGGTGCGCGCGACCGCCCGGCGCCACGCAAAGTACGAGTTGGTCGAAGAGCAGAAGCCGCAACCCCTCCTTTCCGCGCTGACTTCGCGCTGTCCTCCTTTCGCGTGGGAGATTGCATCGCCAGTTCCCCTTGCACCCGGTTGCAAGATACGCATTTGGTGCCGCAGCACAGCGTCGCCCCCCTCTTCCTCCCTCCTATACCCCCAAGGCCTTTCGCGCGACGGAAGTCGCGTTTGCTCTCCGCCGTGCGTTCTCTCTCCGTAAAATCGCGCGTTCCCGCGCGCTTTCACTCGCACTAACAGCATACGGCCAATGAGAGTTTTTTTTCTACATACGGACGCGACCGATGGAAGAGTGAACCCTTAACAGCTTGGCTGTAAAAGCAGGGAAGAGATTGATACGACCAAATTTGATCTCTTACAGTCATAGGTAGCAGTACAAGGTAGATATTGAGGAAACAAAAATAAGGTGAATGAAATGTTTACAAAAATGCTAGACAAAAAACATGTATAGCATAGCTGATTCAATCAAGCAGTCTCGGTGACTATTTGTCACCCCCCTGTTTCAAAGGGGGTGCAATAAATAATCACCATCATCACCGGCCATTCGCGCGCTCTACACAGCAGTGGACGGCACTGTATCATCATCATCATCATCATCAGCCTATATTTTATGTCCACTGCAGGACGAAGGCCTCTCCCTGCGATCTCCAATTACCCCTGTGTTGCGCTAGCGTATTCCAACTTGCGCCTGCGAATTTCCTATCTTCATCATCCCACCTGGTTTTCTGCCGTCCTCGACTGCGGTTCCCTTCTCTTGGTATCCATTCTGTAACCCTAATGGTCCACCGGTTATCCATCCTACGCATTACATGGCCTGCCCAGCTCCATTTTTCCCGCTTAATGTCAACTAGAATATCGTCTATCCCCGTTTGTTCTCTGATCCACACCGCTCTCTTCCTGTCTCTTAACGTTACTCCTCAGATTTTTCGTTCCATCGCTCTTTGTGCGGTCCTTAATTAACTTGTTCTCGAGCTTCTTTCTTAACCTCCAAGTTTCTGCCCCATGCGTTAGCACCGGTAGAATGCAATGATTGAACACTTTTCTTTTCAACGACAGTGGTAAGCTATATAATCACAATATTACAGGTCAAGTTTGCCGCAAGTTATACAAAAATTTATGAGCATTTCTGTCAAGGCATATGTGCCTTTCTTTTACCCAAAAGCTTAAGAGACTTTCCGTATATGGACCGAAACGACTTTAAAAACACGCGTTTTCTTCCGGCGTAGTAGATTGATACGACACGTGATCGGATGTTTCTTGGGGCTGCAGGACTGCTGGCTCGCTGAAGTTATGGTGCGCGCGATGCCGTTGCGACCCTGTGACCCAGCTATGGTTTACGTCAAGTGACATCAAGAAGTAAGAAAGTGCAACTGAGTGATAATGGTTCGCGCACACGTACAGATTTAATTGTGTACTCTTGCCATCTCCGGTAGCGATCGACACGAGTGCGAAGAGCTGACGCTGCCTGCGACCGCAACACCCCGTACGTGTTGCTGCTGCTTAGCAAAAGAAAAATCCACGGCGCCCAAATTTCTATGGGGGCGAAATGCGAAAACACCCGTGTGCTTAGGTTCAGGTGCATGTTAGAGAACCCCAGCAGGTCGAAATTACTCCTGAGTGCCCCACTACGGCGTACCTCGTAATCATATCGTGGTTTTGGCACGTAAAACGCCATTATTTGATTAAATTTTAAAAGTAAAATCACATAAAAGGACACGTTGATATTAGGGTTCAGTTACCGTTCGGCACCGTGCTCCGCCACGACCTTTAGTTCGACTGTTTCGAATGAGCTCGTCTTCTTTCCTCCTTTCTTGAGTGTGTTTGTGTCTTTTCATCTCCTTATATATTCGCATATAATAGCCAGAAGCCGCGTCGCTCTTGTTTTGCCGCTATTCGCACCTACAGTACCCCTGGTGCATTTCTTCACGTTCTGCTTTGCTTTCATGCATTGCAACAATACGACAAGGCTGCTCTTTTTCATTACAGATTCGCGGGTACCGGAGGCGGCAGACGGAGTGCAAGACCAATTTTCTGCTCACATTCACCCAAGAACCACAGGACTGCTTCATTCAAATGGAAGCATGATTGGTTACAGCGAGACTGGACATGGTGAGCTCAAGAGAACAAGACTTGTGAGATAAAAGCTATGCGAGAAACCGACGGTGTTCAGTTGACATACGATCTCCTTCTAGTGTGATATCAACATTTCTTTTAATGCGAAGCATTCTGTAGTTCTTACCAGACACTTTGCTGTAGGTAAGCACGCCTCTGTCTCGCCTCGTTTGGGACTGCGTCAACAGAATGAAAAAAATGACAAACACATACACACACAGACACACACATACATACATAAACACACACACACACACACATACATACATACATACATACATACATACATACATACATACATACATACATATACATACATAAACACACACATAAACACACACACATACAGACAGACACACGCATACGCACATACACACACACACACATACACACACACATACCCACATACATAAACACACACACATATACCCATATACATACATACACACGTACATACATATTTTATTCCAAGAAAATACAAAGCAGTATTCGTGTCCGCGGAATCGTAATCGCTTGTGGGCGGGACACGGCAGTCGCTATAGTGTCTACGCAGCACATACACATACCCGAAAAAAAGTAAAAGAGTATTGTACAGCATATGAACAGCACACGTGACTCAAAAACCACAAGGATGATGTAAGACATTATCAAAGATAATCTAAATTAAGTGAAGAAATCCAAATAAAACACAAGAAGCTATAATACATCAGAAGCGAAGTTACAGGGCCAAGTAGTAAGCACAAATATTATACACTAATAGACAACCAAGATATCAGAGCATTTTTCAATTGTTTTACCGAATGAAAGCACAAAAATTTCTGAGGCAACTGATTAAAGTGAAAGGGGACGTAAAAATCCCGGCATCTCTTTCCATAATGTGTATATATTTTAGGAAGTTTCTAACGGTACACACTCCTTAAGACTCGTGGTTTGCTTTTTCTCATTGTTTGAATTTACAGGAGAAGTAATTTCTGATAACCACTACTCGTATAAATAAATTATGTAAAGAAGTAACTTCAGCCGCCCTCATTTTTGAAATGGTGTTGAAGTCATCACAGTTTGTGCCGTACAATATGTTTGCTGACAGCCGATGTAAAGCTTTGTCAATTTGTTTAGCTCGTGAGTGCGAGCAAGGCCATACACAGTAATACAGTACCGCAGGATCGATTCGCCAATCGCTTTAAATACAGTTTTACGCAGCTGAACAGAACTACTGTGTTTAATTCGATATAATTGGAGAGAAAGCAGTCGAAGGCGCTTAACTATGTGTTCTACATGATCACACCAGGACATTTTTTTTATCTAAGTACATTCCTAAATATTTAACAGTGGGATAGAAGGGTATCGTGAGCATTGACACCCCGTACACGAGCTGCCATGAAGTACAATGGATTCTCTGAGCTTAACTTTCTTGTGCGGATTTCTAAAACACGCTAGCTTGGGTTTCTCTTTATTTACACATAATTCGTTATTGGATAGTCAATAAAAAGTGCCTCGACGTCAGCCTGTAATAACGTCAAAGCTTCACTGTGGGATTCATTCGATATGATCATTGATGTATCATCAGCGTACTGAAAAAGCCTTGAGTTTAGCTTGAGATCACCCAAGCCGTTCACATAGATATTATATAATAATGGGCCCAATACGGAACCTTGCGGAACACCATACGCAATACGCTTGAAGTCATTGAATTGGTCTTTTATCTTGACAGATTGGAGGCGTCCAGTAAAATAATCCGAAAAAAAAATACTGCTGATACAATCCTCAAAACCCCACACTTTCTAACTTTTGTAGCATGACAGCACGGTCAACAGTATCAAAAGCCTTTTTCACATCTATGAATCGGCCAAGCACAATCTGATTTTTATCTATATCCTTATGAATAAGGTCACAGCAATCCTCTAGTAGGTCAACCGTTCCAAGATACCAACGGAAGCTATACTGAGCACCATTTAATATCGAGAACTTCTCACAAAAATACACCATACTTCTGTGAACGATTTCCTCCATTATAATACTTAGCGACGGCAATATTGATATAGGACGATAGTTCATCTTGTCAGACTTCTTACCAGACTTATATATTGGCCTAATTTCGGATATTTTTAACCACTGTGGTATGTTACCTGTTTATAAACAGCCATTCATAATATGCAAAAGTACATCTTTTAGTTTGGAATAATTATTTATTAGATCCTTCATTCTAATATGTTGTCGCAGCCAGGAGGCTTATCTAGCGGTGGGGAATTAATCAACTGATGGCAGAAAAGCGGAATTTACAAGCGTTCGTCCGTGGTACGTTACTGGACTTACACGAGAATGCTGTTTTAGAAAATCAATTGACACAACTATTTCGTTAAATGAATTCGCGGTAGCCAAGGCATTTTCACACACACACACACGCACACGCACGCACGCACCCACACACACAAACAATTGCTCGCTGTAAGCGGACAAATTGCGCTATCGG
>NC_051163.1:57219084-57253038 GCF_013339745.2 Dermacentor silvarum | reverse complement strand
GAAGGACACACATTCGATGTCGGATAGTGTTGCCTGCATGCGCGCTCGTTTCATTCTGAATTGCCATATTGGATCTTACATAACGAGAGCTTCTGTGAAAATGGATCCACGCGGGAAGGCCACGCGTTACATAAATGTAAATAAACAACAAGAAATTGGTCATTTCGCAAACTGATAGCAGGGTTCGGCGTTGTGCTGAACGCGTCTCGGAACTCCGGCGTGATGAGGAGCACGGCCAACGGCGTCGCATGTGTCGCATCTGGACGATGAGACCGAAGGAAAAGTACATACTATATCCGTGTTCGTCAGCACCCAAAGAAACGATTATGTTGCCACCAGAAAATGTTTACTTACTTCTATTTACAAAATTACAAGCTGACCGAGAGGCAAGCATCAACCAAGATGGCTGCCGTAGACCGCACGGTATCTCTCCACTTCTTCCTCATCTTGTTGTTGTAGTAGTCATAGTTGCTATAAATGTTGTCGTCGTTGTACTTGGCTCGTACAACTGCGGAACACACCAAAACGTCGTCTTTGACGTCATCTCCGTGACAATATAGATTTACCTTGACATTTGGTGCCCATACAACTGCGGAACACACCAAAACGTCGTCATTGACGTCATCTCCGTGACAATATAGATTTACCTTGACGTTTGGTGCCCGTACTTAACTGTGCGCGGCGCACAGCGCTCACGCCAGCAGCGGAAGCCGCAAAAAGCTGCCATGCTGTTCGGCAGATCCGACTGAGCACAGCGTGACGGCGCGTCGGCTTGGTTTTGTCACTCTTTGAACAAAACGCACTTCGCGTCTCTCGACGCCTCCTAATTGGTCTGAGCGCAGCGCACGCACATGCGCCGTCGATACCTGGACAGCACGACGTCGGCGGCGCCAACGCGCCTCCGGCGTTGCTATAATTGATATCGCAATAAAGGTGAAGTCTTGTTCACTTCACGGGCGTCCGAGCCACGAGTGGCTCTAACAACACTTCAACAACGACGGGCTCAAAGAGTGATTAGTTTGGCACGTAAATGCGACAAATTGAGCATTTAGTATTTTCCTTCGTTGTTGTTATAGACATTTCTTAAAAAGACGCGCCCCTGAAACAAGTATTTACATAAATATTCCGAATTCTTTCGGAACGTGGTTGTGCTCATAAAATGTTTCATCGAGAACTTCAGATATCGCCAGAGTGATATTGCAAGTTCCTTAATGTGGCATGCACGAATGATCGCTCGGTGATCTTTGGCTCCATTCGCAGTCGCGATGACGTGCTATATTCATTGATGGACTGAAAGAGATCTTTCAATAAATAGTGCGTATACTTCGTTTCATACAGTAGGTACAACGCTGTGGAGGCTAGAGGTGCCTTTCGCAGCGGCTGCTTTCGCACTTGGAAATAGTTCGGTGTTCTTTGACCGATTCTGTTAAAATGCTCTTTATATAAGCTCAGTTTTCAATGAAGGAAAAAAGAATTTACCCTTAGAAATAAACAAACCATGTACTAATACGGATGCTAACACGTTGTTTTAGATCAATTTGGTCGTCATTTTTTTTTATTTGTTTGCAGCCCGTCGCGGCCGCCTCAGATGCATGCTCGCACAAGCAAACGCCACTGGCGCGCAGCGAAGCAGAGACGGAACGCGCGGAGTAATACATTTTGGTGACCGCACTTCTTGCGTAGCTTCCACAGCGCTTCACCGTATGAAACGGATTATAGAGTCTCCTCGGGGAGTCATCTGAATGATGAGTAAGCATTTCATAGTGGCGACGTGGTGTAGAAGGCTCACATTCCACACTGTTGATGACGCTCCTAGCACTGCTCAGCGGCTGCGGTTGTCTTGGCGCCATTACGGTAAATGCGGCAGCGCTGCGGCGACACGTACTGGTGCTGAAGGCGCCGCAACTTGAACTGACGAGACTGGCAAACGACTGCTGGTGACGGCGCCAGGTCAACGCCACCTAGAAGAATAACTATTTTTCTGGGTGGCGTTGGCCAGGTGCGCTGAAAGCGATCGTCTTACGCGGACGACGGACGGACGCGGACGGATAACCATAGAAACTGCTTGCGCATTTAAAATAGGAAATGCATGGGAACATGAAGGGTGGGTATAGAACTCCAGTGGCCGTTGCTGTACGCTCAGCTTGGTCTAAGAGACCCTTCTGGATCTCCAAGCCAGCTCGAGCGAGGACGGCCTCCCAAACCTCCCTGGGTGAGGTCAGTATCAGAGGCGAGTTTATGTTCGGTGGCCAATTTATATTGCCATGAGACAGTGAAGGGGCTTCTACTGTCGGTCGGACGAAGAGGACTGCAACGAAGTGACCAGAGGCGTGCGACAGCCTTGCATCCGTCGCCGCTGCTTGTCTAAACCTCATATATAGTTATAATTTCTAAATAAACGTTATTCCCGTAACATCTTTTGGTGGAAGTGCTGGGAAAACCTGCCAACGTGCCGGCTTCATCAACCAATCACGGAACTTCGAAGCGGTACGCCGTCTTGGTTGCTCCGCGATGACCAACGAAGTGCCGACGGTGGGTGCAGCAGCCACCGGCTCCTGTGATTCTTGTGCACCCACAACACCCGGGAACCTTTTCTGGTACGGATGGCTTGGATGTCGAAGACTCGATCGACATGTACGAACGCGTCAGCAACCACAGCAGGTGGGACCCCACGGTGATGTTAGCCAGCGTGATATTCTATCTGAGAGGAACGGCACGCGTGTGGTACCGGACGTGTGAAGAAGATCTTACAAGTTGGGACGCTTGCAAGCCGAAGCTGCGTGAGTTGTTCGGCAGATCATTTGGCCGTCAGCAGGCCGCTAAACAGGAGCTCGGATCTCGTGTGTGGACGACCACTGAATCGTACATTTCGTCACATACAGGTCGTTCTAGGCCTTTGTAGAAATGCTGACGCAAAAATGACCGAAGTTGACAAGATTTCGCACATTTTGAAAGGAATAGCCGACGACGCGTTTAATATACTTGTATTTAAGGACTGTACGACGGCCAACGTAATAGTTAAGGAATGCCAACGCTTTGAACAAGCGAAGAGTCGCCGCATCACCCGCCAGTTCCTTCGGCTACCTAACACCACTGCCACATCATCATGCGAAGACCCACCGATGCCTGCACACGCTACAGCGTTGGAAGATGTAACGCGTATTGTCCGCCGCGAACTCGAAGCACTAGCTCCTACGGCCGTTCTTCCAGACGTTCAGTCAGCGAACCTGCCCACCGTGTCACTCATGCAAGCAGTCGTCCACCTGGGTTCCCGAACATGGGGATTATCATCGGCCGTCTGTTCCATCCGTACACCCGAACGTACTCCTGCAAATATCACTCACAACCAGGTCTACACTTCGCGCTAAAGAAACCCGGCTGACTGGAGGACCGCAGACTACCAACCATATGTTTCAACTGCTCTCGCGTTAGGCACATTGCCCGTTCACTGCCGCAGTAGCTGGTCGTCACACTTGAACGAAAGAGAATTCGTGCCTTACGCCGACGTTTCCAGAGAACGATGATGATAGTAGCGTTTAATGGCGCAAGGGCCAGCTATGGCCAAAGAGCGCCATGACATGTGGTGATGGTTTCTGAATGTGTTAAGGATGGAGTGGACAGTGGGTAGCAAATGGTAGATAAGAGGTGGCTGCAAAGAGGCCTAAAACAAGTCGCTATAAATTGCGTAATATATACGAGTGTTATAATAATGACAAAGACTAATAACGTGAGCTATGAACGTGAAAGTTCTGTTACAAAGCGGTCACCTAATAAAGTATATACAATAGCACTACTGCCTCAAGAGGTCCTTGAAGTTAAGGGCTGAGAGGCACGTGCTGTAAAATGATTTTGCACTGCAGCTGCAGCCTGCAAGTCGAGGCTGCGCTACAGACACCCTGGCCAGATGATTTGTAATGTGTTTACATCTGCTAAAAACTTTAAGACGGCATTGAAATCAAAAAGCGGCTCTTGGCTACGAAAGAATGCTGGGTGAAGAGGGATGTGCTCACGATACGCGAGATAAAAGTACTTTTTTACGCTGAGCTTCTATTTCAGGGCACTGGATAAGAACATGGAGAACTGTAAGTATGTCGCCACACCTATCGCATGTCGGAGGAACAAGGCGATACGAGTGTGTTCCATAGGTATGGCCTATCCTTAACCTGCAAAGAAGCACTTCTTCGTGTCTTCCTGTTTTCTCGGGTATCCATTTCCCTATTCTAGGTTTATCACATGGAGATTATTTGAGACTTCAGCATCCCACTGCCTTTGCCACTATTTCCTCATCTCATGGCGCAAAAAAGGCTTTAGGTCAGTGGAAGGGAAGGCTATGTTTGTGTTTGTATGTTCAAAAACTACTGAAGTGGCACTTTAATCTGCGGCTACATCGCCTTTGATACCTCTATGGCCAGGTACCCAGCATACTATGATCAATTGGTTGTCCATGCAAGATGAGCATAACAAGCCGTACAGTTTGTTAAAAACTGAATTATTTGTTTTAGTAAGCTCATTAGTGCTCTAATGACGCTTAATCAGTCTGTGAACACGATTGCTTTTGTAATATTTATTTGTTTTATGTGTTTAACTGCCAAGAGGATTGCGTATGCTTCCGCTGTAAAAATATTTGTATGCGGATTCAGTGCACCAGACATTGAAAAAGACGGTCCCAAGGCTGCGTTAGCGACACCAGTAAACGATTTGGATGCGTCTGTATAAAATTCACTGCAGGAATACTTGTCCCGAAGTTCCATAAAATGCGAATGTATATGTGCCTCTGGTGCCCGTTTTGATATTTCTACGAACGAGATGTCATATTGGATGATCTGCCACTCCCAAGGTGGTGGAAGCCTAGCAGGAGTCATTAAGACATTCTCTAGAAGGGGGACACCTGTTTCTTCCTGACAGTGCTTCCAATAGGAGGGACAGAGGAGGCCTTGTGGCTGGGCGGTTACGGAACAGCCTGGCCATGGACATGCCGTGAATAATTGAATGACATGGATGGTCTACGGCTGATTTTACCTTCAAGCATAGGAAGCGCTTAAATATGTCCTTTGCAAGAATAGAGACCATTCGTTAGATTTCAAATAGAGGCTTTGCACAGGACTAGTCCTGAAGGCGCCTGTAGCAAGGCGGATGCCTAAGTGGTGGATAGCATCTAACATTGTCAAAGCACTAGGCGCAGCAGAATCATAGACTATGGCTCCATAGTCAAGACGTGATAATATTAGGCTTTTGTACAAGCTTATAAGGCATCTCCTGTCGCTTCCCCAGGATGTGCGTGATAAGAGCTTCAGCAGGTTCATAGTCTGGAGGCACTTTGCTTTAAGACACTTTAGGTGCGGTACAAAAGTTAATTTGCAGTCTAAAATGATCCCTAAAAATTTGTGTTCCTGGCTTACAGATAGTCGTTCGCCATTGAGATTTATCACGGGGTCCGGCAGCATACCTCTCTTGTTAGAGAAGAGGACGCACGTACTTTTTGAGGGTTTAGTTTAAAACCATTCTCGTCCGCCCACTTAGACAATTTATCTAAGCCAAGCTGTAAAAGTCGCTCGCGGATACTAAGATTACATGATTTGTAACCTATTTTGGTGTCATCCACATACACAGAATAAAATAAAGTGCGGGGTATGACAGTATGGAGCGAGTTCATTTTGACCATAAATAAAGTACAGCTCAGCACACCACCTTGTGGTACACCAGTCTCCTGCGTAAATGGACGCGATAGGATGTTACCGACTCGAACACGGAATATGCGGTTCGAGAGATAACTTTGAATTACGTTCAGCAAGTTGCCTCGGACACCCATTCCAGCCACGTAACGAAGGATTCCAAAACGCCAAGCGGTGTCATATGCTTTCTCCATGTCTAAAAATACAGATAAGAAAAACTGTTTATGCACAAAGGCTTCACAGATATATGTCACAGATATTCGTACAAGGTTATGTGCTGTGGATCTTCCTTCCCTGAAACCGCATTGCAATGGATCTAGTGTTTTGTTGTTTTCAAGAAAATAGATCAGGCGCCGGTTAGCCATTTTCTCAAATAGTTTGCATAGGCAACTTGTTAGAGCTATAGGCCTATAACTGCTGGCCGAAGTCGGGTCCTTGCCCTCTTTGAGAATAGGAATTATTATCGCCTCCTTCCAGGCAGCCGGGATGTATCCACCACAGAATATGGAATTAAATAGCCTTAGAAGTGTTTTGTGGCTTTCAGAGTTTAAGTGTTTTATAATCTCAAAGAATTCGGTCAGTTCCTGGAGCCGAATTGTTGCAAGAGTTCAGTGAAGCCTGAAAATCCGCCATGTTAAATGGGTGATTGTATTGTTCAGTTTGTCTAATTTTTCGACCGAGAGGCACTCGTTCTGCTTGTCGGTTATTGTTTAAGAATATCTCAGAGTAGCGGGAGGAACTGAAAATATGCTCGAAGTGTGCGCTAGAGTACCAGCTTGTTCTTTGAGTGTGTTTCCCTGGGTAATTACCAAAGGTAGAGGCTGAGATGGCCGGCCTTTCAATTTGTTGACTCTGTTCCAGGCTTTCCTCTCGTCTGTATAAGAAGTTATACCAGAAATGTATTTTTGCCAGCTGTCCCTTTTGGCACGGTGGCGTGTTTGTCTACCCTGAGTCTTTATCTCCTTAAAGCTGGTGAGGTTTTCTGTGGTTGGCGAGTCACGTAGGCGACTCCAGGCCTTATTTTGCTTTCTGCGCGCTTCCCTACACTCGTCATTCCACCAGGGAACACGATGTTTTGAAGGTGACCCATTCGTTTCTGGGATGCATGTCGAGGCTGCATCGACTAGGAATGCTGTTATGTATGCTACTGCATCATCAATATTCAGTGTACAGGTATCATCCCATGTCAAATATGTGAGCTCTCTGTAATGCTTCCAGTCAGCTGAGTCGACCTTCCAATGCATGTGGAGAGCATTACTCCTCTTTTACACAGTTTAGAACAATCGGGAAGTGGTCGCTTCCATATGGGTTCCTAACAACGCTCCACTCCAGATACGCCATAAGTGTACTCGACACTATAGTAAGATCTATCGAAGAAAATGTTTTGTGTGCAAGACTGTAGAATGTAGGTTCTTTCTTGTTAAGTAAGCAGGCACCCGAGGAAAACGGGAAATTTTCTATTTGGCGCCCTCTCGCATCACAACGTCAATCTCCCCAAAGGGTACTATGAGCGTTGAAATCTCCTGCATCTATATAGGGCTCAGGAAGTTCATCGATAAAGTTCTGGAGGTCTGTTTTCAATAGTTGAAACCCAGGAGGAATATATAAGGAACTAATTGTAACTAACTTGTTAAATATTACAGCTCTAACTGCAACTGCCTTAAGAGGCGTTTGGAGCAGTAATTGCTGAGCGGCAACTCCCTTATCTACTATAACTGCAACACCGTCGGACGATGCGACAGCGTCGTCGCGTCTTTGCGGTAAATGGCATATTTCGGGAGAAAATCGGTTTGTCTAGATTTAAGGTGTGTTTCTTGGACACACCGCACCTTTGGGGTAAACTTATGTAGTAGTTCTTTAACGTCATCAAGGTTTCGTAGAAAATCCCTCACATTCCATTGTAAAATTTCAGTATTCATGTTAAGAAATAAGTTCGTGCTGTGTTTCTAAGAGGAGAGGTTAAGGCCGCTTAGCTTACAGGGTCCTTCCCGGGCCCCGTAATGCGGGTTTTGTCTTTATTGCCGCGGTCCTGAGAATCGCGGCGGTCCTTCGGCGATAGCTGCGCCGTCTGGCTAGAAGTAGTGTCCATTGCCTCTTGAGAGGCGCTGGACGTCCGCTCTTGTGAGCGGTGTGGTCGTCGTGAAGACCTCGCCTCAAGAGACCAAGCCTTAGAGCCTACCAACCCGGAGGTCGATGGGCCCTGCTTTAGGGACGGCGAAGCAGTGCTGGCTGCTTTCACCATGGGGGCTGGTGGCACTTCCGCGGCCACACTCTTTGTGGGCCGGGCAGATGCCGGAGTCTGCTGCGGTGCTGCCCCCTTACGCACCGCATCAGCATACCTTGCGGTATGAAGAACTGATACATGCTTTCGCGCTTGCTGGAATAAAATGTCTAACGTCAAAATTCCGACTGTGGAGTGCGCCTTTAGTCATCTGAGGGGTGATCGCGGTCACCGCACTTCGCACAGGTTGTCGGCCTGGGCAGCTTCGTGAATCGTGGCCATACCTCTGACACTTGTAACACCTTCGGGGATTCGGGATGTATGGTCGGACTCGGACTTTCGTGTATCCTGTTTCTAACGTTTCTGGCAGCACACTGGACGCAAAGGTGACGATCAGATGTTTAGTTGGAATTTCTTTGTTTTCCCGTTTGATTATTATTCCTTTTACTATGGTAACATTCTGATACTTCCAGCCCTCTAGGAGCTCTTCCTCGGTCAGGTACAGCAGGTCATGGTCGGAAATCACTCCTCTGCTTGTATTCATGGATCTATGTGGAGTCACTGTGAGGTTCACACCACCGAGTGAGACCAGATTTTGGAGTTTGTCATGCTGATGTTTGTCGCGGACCTCAAGCAGGAGGTCACCGCTCGCCATCTTTGTAACCTTGTAGCCGGGACCAATTGTTTAGGTGAGATTTTTCGCATCACTGAACGGTAAAATCATTCTTACGGTCTTTTCAGGGTTTTCACTATGAATGACATGAAATCGTGGGAAAGTTTCCTTGCGTTGAAAGAAGAATTGCGCTGTTTCTTCGGTGCGCCCTCTTTTTGAGAGAGGACGATTAGGTAGTTTAGGGAATTATGCTAACGCCATACAGGTTAATTGATTTCGGCAGCGATGGTAGCCGCCCACCACGGTGCCCAACATGGGGACGGTAGAAGGTCTGAAGATTACCTTCACACGCCAGCTATACACCGCCACTACAACCTAATAATTAGATACAAGGCTGGATATAATACACAATGTTAACCCTTCCCACCCAGAAAACCATGAGCAAAAGAAAGTGAGTAGAAGACAGGAAAGATTGAAAGTGAGAGAGAAAGACGAAGATTGAACAGGAGGACAGGAAAAGGCAATGACCGATTTCCCCCGGGTGAGTCAATCCGGGGGTGCCGTCTACGTGAAGCGGAGGCAAGTGTGTTGCCTCCGCAGGGGGGCCATAAAGGTCCAAACTCCCGGCATTGGCTCAACCCCCAGGATCCCCTTTTCCCCGGACACGGCTAAGCCACGCACGGTTAAGCGTGGGCTCATGTGCTCGGGACCGTGGTGACGCGGGACCTGGTGGTTGGCCTGGTGACGCAGGCGTTATATATATATATATATATATATATATATATATATATATATATATATATATATATATACTGTAAAGAACGGAGACAGAGACACAGCACCCGTTCACTGGGCCAGCTGTTCTATTGCCTCTTCGTCGTCTCTTTTCTCCAGCGCCCGCCTTGCGAGCGCGCGCTGCCAAGTTCACTTCGCCTTCACACTCGGCCACACTGCAAGTTTCCGGTGCGCTTGCAGCTAAGCAACTTGTCCAGGGTTTGAGGTCGTCGTTGATGATCCGTCCAGCGCGCAACCAGCTGCTCTGGAGGTCGGCACTGAGTGTTGCGCGCGGGTCGCAGGTCTCGCTGACGATTGCCTCGCCGCTCAACGTTGTCAATTTTGCGTTGTCGCTCATCGTTGTCAGCGTTGTGGGGGCTGTCCACGGATGGTGATGCTCTGAATGACTAGAGGGCATGATCGGAGTCGTTCTGGGGCGGTGCTTCGTTGCGGTGGCTATGTGCATTGAGCACCTTGACACCTACATGGATGCTACGCTTAACAGCGACATCGCCGACAGGTGCAGCAGGGGCGTTCTCAGAAATAGGCGACCATGGTAATGAATGGCTCTTTTCAATGGACGCTGACGCTTGCCTGGACGCCAAATCAGGGTCTCTGATAGCAGGAATCGGGCCTGAAGGATTCCCACCGCCACTGCTGCTCGAACCACAAGGTGTTGGGGCTGGTTGCAGCTGAACACTGGAAGACACCGAAATGCTGCCACTGCTCCCCTGGTGCGGTAGTGGCCCCGGGCAACAGGCATCCCGCAGTGAAGGCTGCCCCGCGATGCCTCCCCTGCGACCCGGTACAAGTGAAACTTCCGAAGACGAGCACGAGGACGGCACCGGGTGGAGGGGGCCTGCAAGCGGCTGCTGCTGTAGCCCAGGGATGAGTGGGACAGGGCTCTGCGCCATTCGGTCCAGGCCCTGGTCGGGTTCTCGCTGCTCGAGACGTAAGTCGAAAGCCGCTTCGTAGACGGGCTGGCGGGCCACCTCGTTGGTGGATGGCGCCGCCTTTGCGGGAGGGGTGGCGTGTGCCGGAGTGGGGCTTTTGCGATTATCCTCGGCCCTCAGCAGCCGTAGAGCCACGGCGGCTGGGTCCGTGTCCCAAGGGTCGCCGTACTGCTGATTGCCCGCATCGTCGCCGCATGCGTCTGCTTGCGCCGCCGCTGCGGATGCAGCTTCATCTGCTGTCTTGGAGGCCATGCTGCCGAGTACGCTATGGAAAGCGGAGGACGCCGACGTCCAGATGCTCGAACCGGAGGGCTGTGATTGAAGCGGGGGCGGCTGAGGGATCGACTCGCTGCCGCTGTTGCTGAACCGGTGGTTCTCGGCCGCGATCTTCGACGACGACGAGCCGCAGCTGATGTTCGGGGATGTAGGGGCAGCGCAGGCATAAGGGAGCGGGCGGAAAGCAGCTATAAGAGCTGCACTCCATTCAAGCCAGGACCCTTGCTTGATGCCGTCGTACTTGTCCCAAGCCTTGACGGCACCGCAAAGATGGTTTGCCGCAACCTGCCATCTTTGTTGGTCTGGCCAAGCATGACTATCCCCCAAGGCATTGATGGCGTGAACCCAAAGGGTGACGTCATCTTCAAAGCCGCGAAACGGCGGTATTTTTACGCAAGCCGGCTGCTGGAAGTCGCAGCGCCTCCTCTCCGCCAGGGTGTTTGTCCAGCTTCCCGTGGAACTAGGGCCGGTGTCCACGGACAGTGCGGTCGTTGTAGGGGCGACAGCCGGTTCTACCACCAAGGAAGCTGGGACGGCATACCTTGTTGGCTGAGGAGTCGGAGTAGTGCCGGGCATGATAGTCTCGCCAAGGGAAGCGTGGACGGCGTTCCCAGGCAGGACGGGTTCATGACGGAGGGACCGAAGCGCTGTCTCAATGTGAGGTGCAACCGCGAAACCGCTGATGGATGCGAAGGTGTCCGTCATAACCTCGAGCTGGTGTGTCAGCAGCGAGATGGCTCGCATGGCGTCGGACAAGCTGCCGGCTGAATCGCCCGTTGAGCCAGGGGCGGAATCCACGTACCCTGAGGCGGCGGCAGCGGCAGCAGTACTCGGGCCAGCCAGACCAGTGGACAAGAGAGCCTGAACGGCCTCCGTTGAACCAGAGCTGGTGGCGGCCGCGGTACTCACTGTAGCCGTAAGCATGGCTAGGGGAGCGTGAACGGCATCCCTTGTTGGCTGAGTTGTCGATGCTATCGTGGGGCAGTGATCGAGAGCACGGGAAGCGTGGACGGCGTTCCCTGGCCGCAGAAGGAACGTACGACGGTGAGGATCCATGTCTAAGGCAGCGTGGACGGCATGCCTTGGCGGATCGGATGTTGACGTAGTCCCAGGCGCGGCATCTATCCGAAGGGAAGCGTTGACGGCGTTCCCTCGCCGGAAGTACCCTGGACGCAAGATGCCGGAGGACGAAAGGCCTCCGCAGCACGGTGCTTAAGGCTGAAGCCCCTTAAGACTTGGCGTTCGTCGGCTGCGCCATTGTAAAGAACGGAGACAGAGACACAGCACCCGTTCACTGGGCCAGCTGTTCTATTGCCTCTTCGTCGTCTCTTTTCTCCAGCGCCCGCCTTGCGAGCGCGCGCGGCCAAGTTCACTTCGCCTTCACAATATATATATATATATATATATATATATATATATATATATATATACTGTACCTGTGGACAGTACATACAGCGCTTATATGGTCCTTGTGCACCGCAGTGCCCCTAGCGGTCTCCATGCAAACCAGAGCTACGGACGGACAACCGACGACGAGGGAGAAGGCTCGGCCCTAAGGTGCTTCGCCCCTAAAACTCTCATGGGCCGTATGCTGTATGTGCGAGTAAAAGCGCGCGGGGACGCGCGCTTGCGACTTCGTCGCGCGATAGGCCATGGGGGTATGGAAGGGAGGGAAGGGGGGGGGGGGGGCGACGCTGTGCTGTGGCACCAGATGCGTATCTTGCAACTGGGCGCAAGCGGAACTGGTTACGCGAAAGGAGGGCAGCGCGAAGGCAGCGCGGGAGGGAGGGGTAGTGGCTTCTGCTCTGCGAGCAAATTGTACTTTGCGCGTCGCCTGGCGGTCGCGCGCACCGTATCTTGAAAGCGATCTGCAACACGGCTCCTACCTTTGTATGCGCTGTGCTTTCGCCGCTCAGTTTCCATTGAAGCGATAGACCGCAAGAACCTTCGCTGGCTGCGGCGGCCGCGATGCCTCATGCCAGCGTTTTGACAGTGGCTGTCTGCGGTCATCGAGTGTGATCTATTCATGTTTGCTTTTGCTCGCTGACACCACGCTTGTTAATTCATTTAGTAAGCGAATCTGTCAAGTTTACATAGCCGATAAAACTACTATCCCTACTCCGTATAGCTCTCTACTAATTTGATATCGCAATTGATGCTTCGCCTTTCGGGCGAAACTGCGACATTTCTTCATATTCTGCCGCCATTGTTCTTCTTTAAGGAAAAACATTTTAGAATCAAGGTTTACACAGCTTGGTTTAAGGTTTTCAATTCTAAATATCCTTTCTCTAGGAGCCTCCTCTTTTGGAAAGTGGCGCAGGGATATATGGTCAGCCGTAGAGGAATTTATAGTTGATTCAAAAAGATTTTCTTGAATTCTTCAAATTTTACTTTTGCTCATTTCCTACAGTTAACTTTACCAATTTTAGTATTAACAAAGATTGCCTAATACCAACCAAATCTTGGCCAATCCCCCGCAGTGGCTATGCGCCATCAGATAAGGCACACCATACCATACCATTCTGGCGGACGGCTGGCTGCCTGTCTGCTTTTCTCATTACAATATATACATAGGGCGGGGTGTGGTGGTTGCCGGTAGAGAACCCCCCCCCCCCTAAATAAATTTCGGACTACGCCACTGCTCGAGGCCTATCCTAATTGCTCCGAGCGTGGGCCACGCACAGGTGCCGTCGGTACCTGGACAGCACGGCGCCGGCTACCACCATAACAGTGAATTGTTGTTCACGGAGGTCCGAGCCACGAGTAGCTCTATCAGCACTGTAACAAAGAGTAGCTCAAAGAGCACTTATTCAGACACGTAATTGTGACAAATCGCATATTTAGTATTTTTACTTCGCCGTTGTGCATGTTATAGACATTACTTAAAAAGACCGCGCTGCCTGAAACAAATACTTCCATAAATATTCCTAACTCTTTCGAAATGGGGTTATGTTCATAAAATATTCCATCGAGAACCTTAGATATTCACCAGAGTGATATTGCAGGTTCCTTAATGTGTCGTGCACGAACGATAGCTAGGTAAGCTCTGGCTTCATTCGCAGTGGAGCTGGTTCAGCCAATGTCGACGTATTAGAACCATGTGTGTTATCAATGTTGTGGTTGCTGCAGGCTTGCCGGTCGTGCGAAGGCCTGGCGCCCTGTGAGTGTGTGCAGCTGTGTAGTCCATTTTATTGCGATAGCAATTATATGGACACTGCAAAGCGGATTTCTGCCGTCAGCGTCGTCGTCGCCATGAGGTTCCGTATGACGTCAACGGCGATGAAATCGTCGCCGCGCTCCGGAAGCTGTGTGTGCGAGTGAAAGGGCGCGAAGAACGCGCGATTTCACGGGGAGCGAACGCACGGCGGAGAACAAACGCGCGTTCTGCTCCGTGCTCCCTGAAGAGGAAACGCGACTTCTTCCGTCGCGCGAAAGACCGTGGGGTGATGAGAAGGAGTGAGAGAGGGAAGGCACCATCCGACTGCCCTCGCCCCCCCCCCCCCCCCCCGGTGCCGGAGCCCCTGTGAAGCGGACAATCCGGCGGCGTGTCCGGAGATGTTACAAAAAATCACAGCATATCCACGGGGTGAATGATGATGAGTGGGCGAAGCTCCGGAGGGAATCATCGGATCTCCCGCTTAAGGGGACGCTAGCACAAACGCGTTAGAGACGTGCAGTACTCTCTAGTAAGGGGGAGCGGCCACAGCATCTTACGCAGCCATTTACACATGCCGGAACGTGCACCGCGTTTGCCGACGCCATCACATGACTGCTGAGAGAGTAAACCCCCCGTATTCATAAACGCTCCTCGACTTGAACTTGACTTGCCACCGCCTTGGGCAGCGCGTTCGAAACGCGTTGAAGGTAAGGCGGAGAGGCCACAGCGTCTTACACCAGCTTCTTACACGGGCCGTAACGCGCTAGCACAAACGCGTTAGAAACGCGCTAGAAACGCGGCCTTTCGTTAATGTTGGGTATTTATTGCCATCGTGGTGCTTGTGTCTATGTGTGCTTCGTGGCGTAGTGGGCTAACACCGCGCGCTCGGAAGCGAGGGGTCCCTGGTTCGATTCCGCGCTACGGACACAACTTCGGAACTTTTTTTCTCATTTTTCTCAGACTGGTTACACACTACTACTACGACGAGGGACGAACGGGTGCCGCCTTAAGGAGCTTCGCCCCTAAAAGACACTCTGTGACAGAGCGCTCGTGCCAGTGCTGGCGCATTAGCCGTAGTCTTCCACAGCTGGCTCCGATGCCGCTCATCATGCTAGCGTTCCCATACTGCTCATCCCTCTGCGAAGGCGCTGACGCCACTGGTCCACTGCCAGTCGGTGCGCTGATTTCGGTGAGTTCTGTCCTAGAGCACTGCACGGACTCGGGCTTACCCGAAAGCCCGGGCCCGGCCCGGCCCACGGGCCGGGCCGGGCCGGGTAGAGCAGTTTTCTCACGGGCTCGGGCCGGGCTCGGGCACGGTTTGTGCTTTTTGACCCGGGCCCGCGGGCCGGGCTCGGGTATTTTGACTCGGGCCCGGGCCGGGCTCGCGCTTTCTGGTGGTGTGCATGTAACATGCAGTGAGTTATCCTCGCGCGTCTCGACTCTGAAAAACCTGTTGCCCCGGCGCAGCTGGAATTAGCTAGCAGTGCTACTCCCGTGTACTTCCCTCTTCTTCTTCAGTGGTATTTTGCGCTGTTTGAACAGAATGTAAAAGTCCAGAAAGACCGAAGTCGCCTCAAACCAACGGATGCCATTGTATTCCTTACCTAAATCAATGTAATTAATGCTTTCAGAGCGGTGCAAGTGCGTTCGCGACTTGCTGATTCTTCGAAGGCGAATTGGTAAGCCGATGACTGGTAAGATAATTCGTTGCGTGGCTGAAATATGGCACTGCGTCCATGCATGATAGCACGCATGCTCTCAACCGGCCGCCTAGCAGCAGCGCATTACGCTGCACCATGGAGGAACGAGAAGCTTTCTTTCTCCATTTACTCGATCCATGCGCTACGCTCAACTTGCACATCATCATTCTACGCTCGCGACCGGTCGTGGCTGTGCTTCGACTATAGCGACGCCTGCTTTGCAGTGAGGCGCCCGACGTGGAAAACTACTGTGGCGGCGCTGCGATAGAAGTGGATTGGGCATCAAGGTCGCGCCGTTGGAAACTGCTGACGCTGCTGCTCAGCAGGGTCATTCGTACTACTTTGCGCGCTGGTATTTGCTTTCATCCTGCTCAAATGGTGTCCATAATTGCATATGACACGTATTTATGCCTTAAGAATAAATTCTTTTCATTCTCTTCTTTATTTTACTTTTTTAATGCCGCTCGGTGATCTTTTTCGGTCTCGGGCCGGGTTCGGGCCGGTTTCGAGCCGGGCTCGGGCCTGACTCGGGCCTAGGGCAAAGGGGTGGCGGGCCGGGCCGTGCGGGTGATGTAGATTATTTCTCTCGCCATAAAACTTTTGGTCGGGCAAGGGCGGGCAGCCCAACATAAAGACGGACCCGGGTTGGGCCCGGGCTGAAAACATCGGCCCGTGCAGTGCTCTATTCTATCCTGCGCTCCGATGGACCAACCTTCGACTTCGACTTCTCAGTCAGTAGCTGCGCCCGACTCCTTTGGCCGTGCACGTAAGTACGCGAACGAGGCCCAGGCTCGTGAAGTGAGAAATGCTACAAGACAACGTGAAAACAATACCATTGCGTTTCGTATAACGAGTCGCCATCGGGAAGACGTCGCAATGCTTTCCCGTTAATCCACGTAGCGATACCTAAGGGCTCTACAATCTTTGTACAGCGGCGATAAAACGTTACAGCTTGAGCCATTCCTGAAGGCAGTGTCCTGGGCCGGTAACTAGGGCTGTAGAATGTCCCATAGTGTCTCCAAGTGTTCGCTGCCGCAATAAACAAAATGTGGAGGAGGAGGAGAGAAAACTTTATTTTCGTCAGATGCAGAGTTATTTAAATTACTGGGTTTCTTCTGCTAGGCGGCGTGAGGTGGCCGTAAGCCCTTGACTTTCGGCGACCTCCAAAGCCCAGTTGACGGTCCGGAGCTGGACCGCGGGATCCGAGCTGGACACCGCTACCTCCCAGTCTGAAGTGTTATTAAGTTCGAGTTCCGCCCTAGGTTTGAGCCCGGGGCAGTCGCTCAATATATGTCAGGTCCGCTTTATAAGCGTCGCAGTTCTTGCATTTAGGTGAGAAGCAGCCCGGATATATTAGTGAATACTTGAAAGGGTTGGCAAATGAGCCAGTCTGACACTGTCTCCAGGTCACCTGTTGCAGTTTATTCAGTGATTTATGCGGAGGGGGGTATCTTTGTCTACCTTCGCGGTAGTGCATAGTAATTTCATGGAATGTCACCATGCGATCCCTCGCTGAACCCAGGTCGAGGCCTTCCACCGCCCGGCTGACGAAACCTCGGGCATAATTGTGGGTAGCCTCATTTCCTTGGTGCGAGGAATGTGCTGGGACCCAGATGATTTGAATCTGGCGATCAAGCGGTGGTTATTTGTTTACAATTTGCATGGCCGGTTTGGAGATTTTGCCACTGGCAAAGTTTCTAACTGCGGTTTTGTAATCGCTAAAAATGATTTCCGCGGTGGTGCCATTTATAGCCAGAACTATAGCTGCCTCTTCTGCTTCCTCTGCATGCATGCAACAAATTGTTGCTGCGGAGTGGGCCTGGCCTTGATTGTTGACTATGCCTATAGAGAAGGCATCTCGACTTGGGTATTCCGCAACGTCGACGTGGACTATATCCTGCAGACCCGAGTAGTGTTGATGTAGAGCTTTAGCTCTTGCTCTCTTTCTGTCCTTGTGATGTCCAGGATGCATGTTTTTTGGTATTGGGTCTATCCTTAAATTTCTGTGGTATATTAGGGGAAGTTTACATATTGAGGTGTGTGTGGATCTGTATCGGATCCCCAGGTCCTCCAGTATGTGTCTTCCTACTTGAGTTTTGGATAGCGTCTCCAGTTGGGCTAGCCTGTGTGCCTCGATCAGCTCCTCTAGGGTATTGTGAATTCCCAATTCAAGGAGCTTCTCATTAGCCGTGTATCTAGGGAAGTGAAGGGCTGATTTGTATGATTGTCTAATTAGGCAATTGATTTTCTTCTTTTCAGCCGGGTAGAGGTGCAGGTAAGGAAGGGAATATACTATGCGGCTCAGGACAAAGGCTTGGACAAGTTGCCTGAGATCCGCTTCCTTCATGCCTTTATGCTTGTTTGCTACTCGCCTAATTAGCCTGTTTGTTTGGCTAACGCATCCTATGATTTTGCTCAGGGTGAATGCGTTCTTTCCGTTGTTTTGTACGTGCGTCCCCAGAATGCTAAGGGTCTGCACCTCTTGTACGTACGTGCCATCTACCATCACCTTGATGTACGGGTGAGGTGTCTTTGCTCGTGGTTGAGCCCTTATAATCAGAAGTTCTGACTTTTGGGGGGAGCATGACAGGCCTATTTGATTCGCATGATATGACACTTGATCTGCTCCTGCTTGTAGTGTTTCCTCTATCGCGCTATCACTTCCGGTATTAACCCAGAGGGTGATATCGTCAGCGTATAGTGAGTGTCTCAAATCAGGGATTGTGCTAAGTGCGGTAGCTAGCGGTATAAGAGAGATGTTAAATAGGAACGGGGATAGTACTGGTCCCTGTGGAGTTCCTTTGCTGCCAAGTTGCAATATGGGAGATGCGACGAAACAAAATGTGGGAAAGTGGCGCGCTCAAGGAGGAGGGAAGAAATTGTTGCTACAAGCGACGTGATGCATGCGCCAAACAGTGCGCTTCAAAAACTACGCAAGAACGCCCCGGAATAAGGGCGTTGCATCCCTAGCGACAAATGAACTTTTTATCATCATCAAACACTAACAAATCTCACTCAAAAACTTTGTTGCTGTTGCTGTCACTGTCGTTGTCGTCGTCGTCGTCGTTGTCGTTGTTGTTGTTGTTGTTTCAAAACATGCATCGTACAACTTAGGAACACATCAAAACGTCGTCCTTCTGGTCACTTTCGTAACAATGTAGATTTACCTTGACGTTTGCTACTCCATGCCACTCGGCCCAACACGTGATGCACCACGGTGTGGTTTGCGCGCAGCTGCTTAGGCAGCATAGCTAGCTGTGCTCACGCCAGCTGCTCCGGAAGATCCGACTGAGCACAGCGCGACAGTGCGTCGGCGTGGCTTTGTCACTTTTGGAACGAAACGCACTGCGCGTCTCTCGAGGCCTACGAATTGCTATGAGCGCGGGATACGCGCATGCGCCGTCGATACCTAGACAGCACGGTGACGGCGGCGCCAACGCGCCTCGGGTGTGTCTATAATTGCTATCGCAGTAAAAGTGAAGTCTTGTTCACCTCACGGGGTTCCGAGCCACGAGTAGTAGCTCTAACAACACTTTAACAAGACTGGCTCAAAGAGTGCATATAGTCTGGCAAGTAAATATGACAAATTGCGCATTTATTATTTTCCGTCGCTGTTGTTATAGACATTACTTAGAAAGACGCGTGCCTGAGGCAAATACTTCTGTAAATATTCACAATTCTCTCGAAGTTGATTATGTCGACAAAATATTCAAACGAGAGCTTCAGATGTCACCAGAGTGATATTGTAGGTTCCTTAATGTGGCGTGCACGCACGATGGCTTGGTGAGCTTTGGCTCCATTCGCAGTGGAACTAGCGATCTTGTCATGGCGCATTAGGACCAAGTGTGTTATTAATGGGGCGGTTGCTGCAGGCCTGCCTTTCTTGTGAAGGCCTGGCGCATTGTGAGCGTGTGCTGCTGTCTGCCTCACTTTTATTGCGATACCTTTCCGCGCGTGGGCCGCGCATGCGCGTCAATATCATGCTAGCACGACAACGCCAACGGCGCAAACACGAGCTACCGCATAATTTCTATCGCAAAAAAAAGAAAGAATGATCTAAAAGCGTGGCATTACAGAGTCGATGTTTCAATCGCGCAGCATTGAGCGAAATGTTTGCGCCAAATTAAGGCGATGGGTTACTGAACACGAATAGCTGATAAATCACGAAGAAATATGGAATGTTGCGAATAAAAAGGAGAGAGTCACCGAAATTACAAAAGAATGAAGGTGCCATGCGGCTTTCAAGGAAGTATCACACTACCGTATATACTCGGGCAATGGCCGCAAGTAATTTTTTCCGAAATTTGCGGTGAAAATCGGGGGTGCGGTTATATTGCACGTATAAAATACACTTTCTTCTTCCGTAAATATTTTCGCTGGCACTTGCCTTTATTTAACTACAGAACTCGTTTGTGCGGGCTCTGGCTATTCCCGTAGCGCGTCACCTGCCGGCTGCAATAAATGGTGACGCCCCACAGATCAGCGACACCAGCGTCTCGAAGACATCCGTTAAATCTTGGAGGCTGTGCTTTTGCTACCTCAAAAAGAAAAAAAAAGAAAGAAAACAAAAATCTTGGAATTCTCGCACCACACAGCAGATAACACATACAACCTTCTAAAAAATCGAGGGTGCGGCTTATACATGGGCATTTTTAATATATTGTTACGAGGCATTGCGCATGATCGAGCATGACGGTAAAGGACTGCTTTGCTAGGCGAAGAGAAAGAAGACAGGACATGCCGCGTGAGATGCTGTCAGCCATTCTGTGGTAGCGGCAGCCTGTAAATATTGTCGTATACAATTCCGTCTCTCCCGTGTACTTGTGAATACCCGCGGCAATTTGGTGGAGGTGCAGGGGTACCAGAAGAAGCGCTGTACAACGGAGCTCCGTAACGGTCGTCGAGTCGGGGTCATCATGATGACAGACGAGACCACGATCACGCACCCTTCGCCGGCCAGCACGACGTCTGCACCAGCCCCGAGAACAACGTCACCGACCGCGCTTACGTATCCTAATGACGCAGGGACGTTCTGCGGTATGGATGAAGTTGACGTCGAAGATTGGATTGCAAATTACGAACGCATCAGTGAGATCAATCGTTGGGACCCGACGATGATGCTGGCGAACGTGGTGTTTTATCTCAAGGGAACGGCAAAGGTGTGGTTCAATAACAATGTGGTGGAGATTGGAAGTTGGGACACTGCCAAAGCAAAACTTATTGCCTTGTTTGGGAAGCCCATGGGTCGAAAGGCAGCCGCAACGAAAGAGCTACCCATCCGCGCTCAGACGTCCACTGAACCATACATATTCTACATTCAGGACGTCCTGGCTCTTTGCCGTGAAGTCAACATGGACATGACGGAGTCGTACAAGGTTGGTCACGTGCTGAAGGGAATCGCAGACGATGCGTTCAACCTAATACTGTGCCGAAATTGTGCGACGTCGATACAATTATTGAAGAATGCCAGCATTTTGAGCAGGCCAGAAGTCGGTGTATTGTGAGGTCATTCGCTCGGCTAGCGAACACCGCTCCGACGTCATCATGCGAAGACGGACAGGCCTCTCGTCTGCAGTCGTCGCCGCCATCGGAACTTACAAGAATCCGTCCGTCGGGAAATCGAAGCAATTGCTCCTGCTCTCCCCAACAACGGCCGCGGCGAGTTTCACGTACCGGCCTTTTCCCAGGTTCAGTCCATTGTGCAGGAGGAACTCGGCAACTAGGGTTTCGTCGTCTGCACCATCGCTCAGTCTCGGACAACTGACTTCCGCCCTAGGTCGCCGCCTCGCCCGAGATCGCCGTCCCAGGAACAACGGTTCTATCCGCGCTCTCGTAATCCGGTTGAATGGAGTACGACAGATGATCGGCCGCTTTGTTTCCACTGCCGCCGTTTCGGTCACGTCGCGCGCCATTGCAACAACCGTTGGGTGTCGTCGTTAAACCGGGATGACACTGCTAGCTGCACCGACAATTACCGCCGTTTTCAGCCAACTCAGCCATACCAGCCATAGAACAGGGATAGCTACCGCCGCTTCCAGGCTTTTGAGCCGTACAACGTCGATGCCACCCCTACGCCGCACAGCCGTTCCTCGTCGCCCCGAGGTCACCAGTCCCGTTCGCCACCAGCGCGTCGTCCGTCGTCTCCTTCGCCTCTGCGACGACGACCGACATCGCCGCTCAACCTTCAACAGGGAAACTAAGGGATGCAGCTCTTAGAGGTGACGCTGCATCTTCGACTTGCACCTCAAATCCTCTCCTCGTATGGCCGACACGACGAAACTTCATCGACGTTGACGTTGACGGTTTAAGGTGGCGGTCCCACTCCAGCGGCACGAGCCCCCCATTTTCAGTACTTTTGGAGCAACCATGGCGGCTCTTTTACTTAGGATATAAAGTTCCCGTATATATCATAAAGAAGTTTAATTCTTGTAACTTCCAACTATATATAACATAAAGAAATTTATTAATGTGATGTATAAATAAATGTTCCAAAAAAGCATGAGTTACATGGTTTTTGGGAACTGTGTCTCAGTTGGGACCATATTTAGAAGAAACTACCGCATTTACTGCATTTTGGCTTCCTTTGTAGCTTTAGCACACATTTATTTATTTCCTAGACGCAGCAAAATAATGTTGAATTTTTACTTTTTGCACCATTTGCTTTTGAAGATTGCCAAATATCTCAATCTTCTGTTGTGAACAACCCGGCAACTACACGCTCAACGAAGCTAAATTTTGGATGAATTAAAGTTCAAGGACTTTCCATTTACGACGCAAAATTTCATGTATGCACAGCTCGGTCCACTCTTAGAGGGAACACGCGAGCGCATGGCCAGCGGTCCGCGGAGCGCTAACTGCTGGCGAGATTTCCAAACACGGAGCATGCGCATAGACTCATTCGGGCGGTGCGTGCCCTGCGTCGTCTGCTACTTCTCCGCCCCCAGCGCTAGCAAGCGCTGCCCCCCCCCCAATCCGGCTTTCTCTTTTATTGCGATAGCAATTATATGAACACTTCAACCGGATTTCTGCCGTCGTCGTCGCCGTCGCCGTGAGGTTCCGTATAGATAAAATCTTCACCGCGCGCCGTATGCCCGAGCGGAAGCGTGCGGGGACGCGCGCTATGACGGAGAGCGAACGCACTCAATCTCCCACGCGCAAGCAACGAAGCGGGAAGCGAGCGCCGGAGGGAGAGGGGGGGGGGGGGGCATTTCTACTGTGCCAACAACCGCGCTCGTCGCTCGACCGCACGGTCTCTTATCTCTCCCACGCGCAAGCAAGGAAGCGGGAAGCCAGCGCCGTAGGGAGCGGGAGGGGGGGGGGGGGGGGGGGGGCCCACTTTTCCTCTGCCAGCAACCGCGCTCGTCGCTCGCCGCACCGTCTCTTATCTCCACACGGTTCTGACCTTTATGCACTGGCCGCTCAGTTTCCGTTGAGGCGATAGACCGCACGTACCTTCGCCCGCTGCTTGCTGCCAGCGTTTTGACAGTCGTTGTCTGCAGTCATTCAGTGTGATCTGTTCATGTTTGTTTGTGCGCGCTCACATCACGCTTGTTCATTCAGTTAGTAATAGCCGGGCCACATTTTCCAACGCACGCTACACATGTAATGCTGCCCGGATCGGCAGTGCAGCGCTACAGGTGTGTCCCTTCGCACGCGCGCTGCCCACGGGAAGCGCTTCTCATCAACACCACCGTTTCACACGCGCCTTCTCGTGGTCATCGAGTCTCTCTTCATGTCGGTCTACTTACGCCGCAGCACACCTGCTTACTTAATCAGCTCATGTTTACTACAATTCATATTGCTACCAAAGCCGCTCACCTTACATCGTATGACATTGCTGTGTTGCTATCGCATTCATTGCTTCGCCCTTAGGGCGAAACTGTGATATTTTTTTTCCTCACTGTGAAGCACTGATACGAGCCTTGTCTCCCGCTTGTTGAATAGGCGGACATTATATGGCTGGATGGGCAAACTTGGTATGCTCGCTGCATCGGGCTTCAATTGTTTTGCCTCATATGAAAGTGGCCAGTTGCTGCGAGCAGTATGTAAAAAACCTACGACTAGCTTATCGGTTAACTGTGACACAAGGTTGCGGAAGTGACGGGCTGCGTTATCACTTTTGCACAATTCCACAGTTACGGGTGGCTCCACAACCATTATTCGGGTAAATTTCCTCAGCTGTGAGCAGCGCTTGGCCCTATTTTCCTTGCAGACGTGTGCGTATTTTTTCTTTTCTTTTTTTTGCGCGTGCCTACACACTACCAGCTTTGCATCCTTTTAAAGTCGTGTGACTAGTTCTGTCCCCATATACCCTCTGTCGCAAAAATATAATGCATAAATTTTTTCCTCCACGTTTACTTTCATTTCTCGTTCTATGCACACCTTACGTCATTGCGCGCACGTGTGGGTGCAACAGAATAATGTTCATAAAACTTAATGGCCAATCGATATATCAAATATCCTAACTATGGAACTTCTGTGGACGTTGCTTCAACGAGCAAGAACCGAGTCGAGTTGAAAATCGCGAGAGACTGCGGCGACAAACAAAACTGCTTGCTGTTTCACGCTTTTTTCTGCTTGCTGATTACCCGATGAGCAGCAGGCAGAGTGGCGGCTAGATAAATCCCACCGCGGGAAAGCGGATGTGCTCTCGAGCGCATCCAAAGAGATTTAGTAAGAACGTGCAAAGAGAAACCGCAAATTCAAATCCAGCGCTTATGCTGCTCCACTACCGTGAAACCTGGGGAAGTGCGAAGCAGTGATGCGTCGGTGCTTCCCTTTGTTTCACTTGTGTTTTCCTTGTGTTACCTTGTTTCTCGCTGTGTTTATATTGTGTTTTGCAATCCATCATCCGTTTTGACACCTGCGCTAAGGCTCAACTGGTGGAAAACCACCACGCACATGGAGCCAAACCACCACGCACCCCTGTACCTTGGCCAGCAACCTTGGCATCAGCCAAGGTTGCTGATGATACTTAAGAAGGGATTTTAACAAATTGCTGTTAAATAATACGCCTAATGCTTGATTATTCTGGTCTTGTAAATTCTTCTGAACCATGTTAGTTTATTTTTAACCGGTTTTGGTTATTTCCTGCCTTGTTTTGACCCGCGTTTGAGCACTTGTTTTCGAGCGTGATCACGACAAATCACACGCGACGGACGCCCACGACAGCCCGGGCCCCTGAAGTGCTTCGCACTTAGATGGGCCGCTATTTGCTGCTTTCTGTTTGGTCGATAGCGGTGAACGGGGGGCTTTTCTTTTGTCACGCCGACAGCAGCGTATTGTCGGAAGAATAAAGCACCTCACCTTGGGAGAACGTGTAGCATTGCGCGCAAACAACATGGACAGAAGAGGGAACACGTATTAAACACACGAAGCGCAAACTATCAACAGTTTATTGCGAGAAGAACGTGACCATATTTATCCCTCGTCACAGGCAGTCCAGTGCATGACACCAAGGGCGGAACCACACCGAGAAAAAAATGTCAGCATGCGCGTGACGTACGATTCAAATACGCGATTTCCTTAGCTGATAAGGTGATAAGGCCAACCTTATCACCTTATCAACCACAATCTTTAACACAATCTTAACCACAATCTTAAACCACGATCTTAAACCACAATCTGAAACCACAATCTGAAACCACAATCTTAACCACAATCTTAACCACAATCTTAAACCACAATCTTAAACCACAACCACAATCTTAAAGTTGTGATGCAGTGGGCCTCAATAATGAGGCGTGTCATCTCTTTGTTCGACTTTTCAATGAACATGCGCTCTTTGAACATTGGTCTGCAGCCGCATTCATCACAATGAAGCGCCATGCAGCCACCCTCCCGTCTTCTGATGTACGTTGTTCGCATGCTCGTGGAGCCGATCGTTGATGCAACGGCCCGTTTGTCCGACATAAATACACTTACGTGATAATGGTATCTTATATACTACGCCTACACTGCATTGCACCAATTCGTTTTTGTTTTGGTGATTCTTGCCACATGCTTTCTTTTCTTTTCTCTTCGGGTTAGTATTATTGCGAATTTTTGCGAGCTTATTCGGTGCGGAAAACACGACTCGAACGTTAGCTTTTTGGTCGATCTTCTTAATGCTGTAATGCTGTACGAGCATCAATGTATGGGATTACAGGGAACTTTCTTTTTTCTTTCTCCATCTCTTGGGAGGTGGGGCGCTCGGTGGAGCCAGATGCGCTGATATTCCTAAGTAGCTTCTCCGCTACGGACACTAACAGGTGCCTCGGGTAACCTGCTCCTAAAAGACGAGAAGTTTTCTGGACCAAACTTCGGCTCGTCATGTGTGGGCAAGATTTTTCCAGGGCGTTTTTAAGGCAGAGATTGGCGATTGCCCTTTTTATTAGTTTTGAATGGGCTGATTTGAACGGGCGGATGTTATTTTTTTCGCTCGTGGTTCATAGCTCCAGCACACGTGGTTTTCTTTAAAAACGAACCTGACACAAAGAAAACGTATGTTGTCTTCACTGGGAAGTTCATGAGTGATTCGCAATGGGTACAGGCATTTCTCAGCAAGAGCAAGAACTTTTTTAGATTCTCGGCTAAAATCTGTCGGGTCACACACTAAAAGAAATAAGAAATCGTCTACGAATCGGAACCCTTTAACCACCTTAGTGGGTCGAAGTTCAGCGTCTTGTGACTTGTCAAGCTGTGATAAAAACAAATTGCTCAGGTCTGGTGCTATGCAGTAACCTATGCAGATGCCTTTTTCTGTAGGAAGTATCTGCCATTTGATGAAGGTGGATTTGAGATAAAACCGGAGAAGTTCCAGAAACTGTCCATTTGAAATACCGGACTCATTCTGAAAAGCAACCTCTCCAAATTCGTCAATAGCGTCCAGTATTTCAAATGGACAGTTCCTGGGACAGTTCCTGAAAACAACAAGCCCAAGTGGAAACCCTATTGGGAGAGCAGGCACCAAACCGGGTTTCCTTTTTTCAGAGCAATTTTTTGGGGTTTTGATAACGCAGGGATCTCGGTATCTCCGGACCCAGGTTGTTCACTCTTACTCTCTGACCAGCTCCTTCGCTTCCTTCGCTTTACATGACCGATGGCGACTGCGCGCGCGAGTGTCCCGGGAATGAAATATTTAACTGTACACTGAACCAAGTACTGCACGGAACTTACGCCTAAAGAGCTGAACCTAAACAAAGCAATCACAACGAAGTTTTTCAAAGAATTCAAACTGAGCTTCTGAAATGCTAACGGGAAGTGAAATGCTGGTTTCTACAGATGATGTTCTGCTGCCTCATTGGTCTTGGTTAACACGGCTTGGTAACTTCCCCCTTTTTCTTTTCTTTTTTTCTCGCTTTTTATGATATCGTTTACGTCTGACGGCCATTCACACGGTCTCTCATGAAGGTGATGTCTTTCGTAGGAACAAACACCGTTTGTGTGTGTGTGTGTGTGTGTGTGTGTGTGTGTGTGTGTGTGTGTGTGTGTGTGTGTGTGTGTGTGTGTGTGTGTGTGTGTGTGTGTGTGTGTGTGTGTGTGTGTGTGTGCGTGTGTGTGTGCGTGTGCGTGTGTGTGCGTGCGTGTACGTGTGTGCGTGTGTGCGTGTGTGTGCGTGTGTGTGCGTGTGTGTGTGATCGCAAGTACGTGCACGCAAGTACGTGCACGCAAGTACGTGAACGAGGTCGAGGCACGTGATGCGAGAAATGCTCCAAGACAACGTGAAAACAATACCATTGCGTTTCGTATGACGAGTCGTCATCGGGAAGACGTCGCAATGCTTTCCCGTTAATCCACGTAGCGATACCTAAGTGCTCTACAATCTTTGTACTCCGGCGATAAAACGTTACAGCCTGAGCAATTCCTGAAGACAGTGCCTTGGGCCGGTAACTAGGGCTGTGGAATGTCCCATAGTGCCTCCAATTGTTCGCACTCTAGGTGGAGGGAAAAAATTGTTGCTACGTGCGACGACATGCATGCGCTAAACAGTGCGCTTCAAAAACTACAAGAACGCTCCGGAATAAGGGCGTTGCGCCCCTAGCGACAAATGAACTTTTTAGCATCATCATCAAACACTACAAATCGCACTCAAAAACTTTGTTGTTGTCACTGTCGTCGTTGTCGTTGATTCAAAACATCCAAAACGTCGTCCTTCTGGTAACCTCTGTGACAATATAGATTTGCCTTGACGTTCGCTACTCCAAGCCGTTCGGTCCAGCACGTGATGCACCACTTTGTGGTCAGAGCGCAGCTTCTCAGCAGCATCGCTAGCTGTGCTCACGCTAGCAGCGTAGGCTGCAGAACGCTGCCCGGATGCTACGGAAGATCCGACTGAGCACAGCGTGACCGTGCGTCGGCGTGGCTTTGTCACTTTTGGAACCAAACGCACTGCGGGTCTCTCGACGCCTACCATTTGCTATGAGGGTGAGCTACGCACATGGGCCATCGATACCTGGACAGCACGGCGATGGTGGCGCCAACGCGCCTCGGGTGTCTCTATAATTGCTATCGCAGTAAAGGTGAAGTCTGGTTCCCTTCACGGGGTTCTGAGCCATGAGTAGCTCTAACAACACAATAACAAGACTGGCTCAAAGAGTGCAAAGTCTGGCAAGTAAATGTGACAAATTGCGCATTTAGTATTTTCCTTCGTTGTTGTTATAGACATTACTTAAAGACACGCGTGCCTGAGACAAATACTTCCGCAAATATTCCTAATTTTTTCGAAACGTGGTTATGTCCACAAAATATTCAATCGAGAGCTTCAGATGTCACCAGAGTGATATTGTAGGTTCCTTAATGTGGCGCGCACGAACGATGGCTTGGTGAGCTTTGGCTCCATATGCAGTGCAACGAGCGTCACCTGCATAACGTGTTAGGACCAAGTGTGTTATTAATGGTGTGGTTGCTGCAGGTCTGTCTTTCTTGTGAAGGCCTGGCGCATTGTGAGCGTGTGCTGCTGTCTGCCTCACTTTTATTGCGATACCTTTCCACGCGTGGGCCGTCCATGCGCGTCGATGTCATGTCAGCACGACAACGCCGAAGGCGCAAACACGAGCTACCGTATAATTTCTATCGCAAAAGAAACAAAGGATGAACGAAAAGCGTGGCATTACAGAGTCGTTCTTTTAATCGAGGAGCATTGAGCGAAATTTTTGCGCCAAATTAAGGCGATGGGTTACTGAAGACGAATATTTTTTTTTTCATTTTTATTTACCCTAAAGGCCCATCGGGCATTACATAGGGGGGGCACGATAGCGATAAATCAGGAAGAATAATATGGAATGCTGCGAATAAAAAGGAGAGTGTCACCGAAATAACAAAGAATGAATGTGCCATACGATTTTGAAGGAAGTATAACACTACCGGAAGTACTCGTGCAATGGCCGCAGGTAGTTTTCTTTCTTTTTCGCAGATTTGTGGTCAAAATTGGAGGTGCGGTCATTACACGTAGAAAACACACACTTTTTTGTGGATATTTTCGGTGGTACTTGGATTTATTGAACTACAGAACTCGATTGTACTGGCTCTGGCTATTCTCAGCTATTCCCGTATCGCGTCACCTGCCGGCTGGAATAAATGCTGACGCTGCAGAGATCAGCGACGGCAGCGTCTCGAGGGCAGTCATTAAATCTCGCACGCTGTGCTTGTGCTACCTCAAAACAAAAAAAAAAAAAGCTTCGGATTTCTCGCACCACACAGCAGATAACACTCCAGGGTGCGGCTTACACGCGGGTAATTTTTAAATATATATATATATATATATATATATATATATATATTTTTTTTTTTGGGGGGGGGGGATCTTTTTCAGAAGGTACTGGGTGCGGTTCTTACACGGGTGTTGCCGTTACACGAATATATACTGTAACTACACGCAAGTTGCCCTAATTAAAAGGTTGAACCTCATGATGAAGTCGATGGAAGACATCCTGGTCGAGTTTGGGGTAAGAATGGAGAGTATGAGCAGTATACAATTTATCGTGAGCCGCGCTGGGAGCGGCGACGTTTGACCGACCTCAACTATAGAGGCTTATTTAACGCCTTCCAACTTGTTCTCATGATCATCGCCGTCGTCATTATTGTCATTGTCACCATCATTATCTAAATCTCAATCTTCTTCATAATTACCATAATTATGATAGTCGGCACATATCCCCTTGTTCCTGTTGTACATACGTATTGACACATACCCAGCTACATATATCTAGTGGCACTTACCCAGTGACACATACCAAAGTTGGCGTCAAAGAGGTTCACTGATGAGTGGCACATAGCCATGGAGTGAACGAGAAGAAAGGAAACCGAGGGGCCCGATTTTTAATAAGCATATCATAAGAAGCCAACAAACAGCAACACCAAGAACAACATAAGGGAAATTACTTGTACTTATTAATTGAATTAAAGAAATGATAAATTAATGGAATGAAAATGGATGAAAAAACAGCTGTCCGCAGGTGGGGAACAAACCCACCTCTTCGCAATACGCGTGCGATGCTCTCACCATTGAGCTACCGCGGAGCCATTTTCCATCCACTTTCAGTTGCTTTTTCATCCATTTTCGTTTCCTTTAATTTAACATTTCTTTATTTGAATTAATAAGTACAAGTAATTTCCCTTATGTTGTCCTTGGTGTTATTTTTTTTTTTTTGGCTTCTTATGATAGCCATGGATGTGACGCATACGCAAGGCCCCAGACGCAGTAAGCCCAGAAACCACGTGGCACATATACTCAGTTGCCCATACACGCAACAGCCGTAGTGGCGCTGATGTTCTGACTGCACTATCGCACTATCCGCACTGATAATGCAATAGTGCAGTATCTGCACTATCGCCGGGATCGACCTACGAAAGAGGCCAGAAGCAGACGTCAGGAACGTCATACACCTGATATGGAAAAGAGGCGGTAACTCGCCACTGAAGCCATTCTCTTCGAACATTAAGAAAACATGACCTACCTCCCACGTACTACGTGTGCGCCAGATTTGGTCGTTAAGTTACACGTTCAGTGGAGGTGTCGGCAACAGTATTACACCTATTCCACTTTGAGTAGACGGGTTGCTGGGCAGGTCGGGCAGGTGCACGGCCCCCTCAGCTCCTCATGTTCGTTCATGCGCCACACCACCGGCCGCAGAGAGAGAGAAGTTTAGATGAAGGGACGCAAGAAGCTTGCGTAGTCTGCAAGCCATAGCCTGCATGGTTAGGTTCTGCTGAGACTCAAGCGCGTTGCGCATGCAAGCGGAACGCAAGCCCCTTGCATCTTATCTAAACGTTGTCGAACCGTATCTTACTTAAACGTTATCTAAATCTCCATACCAGCGTCGTGCCTCTCTTTTCGCCTTTGTACAGGGAAAAGCGACTCAGTTTCCGTTCCCCGTGTCTTTAGAGGTTACGCGCTTAAATTTACAAACTCGTCACGAACTTCGCCGCGTCAGTGTTCATTTAATTCACTCAGCTGTTACACTTTATTAAGGATCCATATGTTTCTCAGTGACATTACAAATTTATAATACTGTGCACATTTCACACCTTCCATGAACGCACATGCGCCTTATTTTTGTTTCAACATTCATATTTAAACTTATGAAACATCGTTCAGGTGCGCAGAACGCCGGAACTTGTTGTCTTTTTCTTCTTGTCCATGTGTATTTGTGCGCTGGCCGGAACCATGTTTGATAATGCTAATAACAACCAACTATCCACGCTTAGCATATTTAAACATCCATTCTCTCATAGGCCTGCCATCTCCATAGAACCCAAACACTCATATTACCTAGCCTCGCCTGTAGACTCAACAAATCGGATGTTCTTTTTCTCCAAAAATTGGTACTTGGAAAATTTGCTGCTCAGACCTGCTTTGTAGTGTGAGCTTTTACTTTCCGCAGAAAAGCAGCACAAGAAAACAGCGCGTCTTTCAACCTTCCGATTTTCGTAACCCTGTATGTAGAATACAGGCGACATTCAGAGTGCCTGGATATCTTCACACCCAATTTTAATCTTTTCCTGAAAGGAGTTGCTGACGTGTTCCAATAATTGAACAAAAAAATGTCGCAGTTTCGCCCGAAAGGCGAAGCATCAATTGCGATAGCAAATTAGCAGAGAGCAATTCGGAGTAGGGTTAGTAGTTTTATCGGCTGCATAAACTTGGACACATTCGCTTTCTAACTGAATTGACAAGCGTGGTGTCATCGCGCACAAGCAAACATGAATAGATCACACTGAATGACCGCAGACAACGACTGTCAAAACGCTGGCAGCAAGCGCAGCCACCGCAGCGTGCGAAGAATCGTGCGGTCTATCGCTTCAACGGAAACTGAGCGGCGAATGCACAGCGCATACAAAAGTCAGAGCCGTGTGGAGATAAGAGACGGTGCGGGCGATTGCCACCACAGCTAGTGCAAGCGTACTTGTTGGCAGAGTAGAAGCTGCTCCCCCCTCCCCTCCCTCCCGCACTGCCTTCCCGCTTTTTTGTTGTCGCATGGGAGACTGCGTTGCCAGTTACCCTTGCGCACGGTTGCAAGATACGCATTTGGTGCCGTAGCACAGCGTCGCCCCGCCGCCCTCCCCCCATGCACCCGCGGCATTTCGCGCGACGATCGCGTTTGCTTTCCGCCGTGCATTCGCTCTCCGTGATAGCGCGCGTCCCCCGCGCGCTTTCACTGCGCATACGGCGCGCGGCGACGATTTTATCGCCCTTGGAATCTATACGGAACCTCACAGCGACGGTGATGCCGACGGCAGAAATCCGGTTGAATTTTCCATATAATTGCTATCGCAATAAAACTCTCATCTGTTGCATGTTCGGTCATTCTGTAATTCTCTTCTGTTTCTCCACTTTTGCTTGGTATGCTCTTCATGTTCACATTTTAACGGGAAAGAGTTAAGGGCCCCGTATCGCAGAATATCAGGCGTCGGTACCGGCGTCGCAGTGGATGCCGGCATCCGTGGCGGAGAAAATCATCCCCAACCACCCCGACCGGAGCAGGCGCTCCACGTGTTGCAAGGTTTTGGTGAAAGAAAACTGAATTTCGCCCAGTGAAATCCATCAGAAAAACTGTAATGTACGACTTAACTCCAACCTACATACATGATCGCATTGGACTGTAATTTGAATGTACGAGAAAACATAATTCTGTTACGACAAAACTGAAACAAAAACCCCTTTTCAAGCATTTCTGCCATACCAACACTGGCACGCTCAGGTAGGGTACTTGCGAAAATCACATTCAGATGGCGCTCGCATCCTCGCGAGGTCACATTAGGACCTCGCCTGCCTAATGCGTTTTGGACACGCGCGCATGCCTGGGCAGTGGCAAACAAATAATAAAATAATAAATAAAGATGCTAGGGCCATCACATTTTAATATAAGACGACTTATATTGCCCCTGAAAAAACGTATTCACAGCAATGCATTTCTGTTTAAAAGTGAAACTGGCTTTAATGGAATCGGTGTAAGCTTGGTGTTTGTAAGCTGGCTTTCCCACGTTCTCTGTTGCGGTCAGCCAACTGAAGAAAAATGCGATGCGAACGGGGCCCGATAACACTACATCGCGTTCCACTCTTAAAGGCGAAGCTTAAGCATCCTCCAATTTTTATGCCCTCTTATAATCTGTATCGCAAAATTCCTAAATTGCACTGTTTTTCTTGAGCATTGTTTTGTCGAGTGCGCCAGCACCAAGACCCCCGAGGATGTTCTGGGCACATTATTTGCTTAATTCGTTGATTGATGTCCTGCATCGTTCCGCAAGTTGTACACAACTATCTGTCTTCCTCATCTCGAATATGCATTGGTCCTCTGGAGTAGCATTTCTAGATAGAACTGTGACGTTATATATTGGGCCCAGAAAAAGTTGCCAAGCATTTATTTTGTATAATGACTTGTAATCAGTGCTGTGCTAACACGGACACTGGGCCATGCTCTAGCACTATTGGATTATTGTCATTGCCGTTACTTCGCAGCTGACGTTATCGCTCGGGCCGTTGGTTTGTTTCTTTTCAAACTTCTTCACGGTATCGTCACGTGCCCAGAACGCTTCAGTTGTATCATGCTCATATTCCGCGCAAGATCCCCAGAGAACACACCCCTTTTCATGTTCTACCTGTGAATATCAACACTCAGCCGTTATGAATTTGTGACGCCAGACTGCGTGACAAATCCTGAATCATTTCTTGTCCTTCGCCGATGTGAGCGACGTGTTTTTCCGCAGGACGTCTCACCTGCGTTGAGTCGTTCACAGCTAGAATAGGTATACTCAGTACTGAAAGTTTGCCAGGATCAATAAGCGGGGTATATTAGGGAGATTAAAGCCAGCGTGGGGACGTTATGGTTATACGTTTTTCAAATGATTTCTTCTTTTTCTGCAAAACGGAAAAAGGTATACAATAAATAATCTTGGGATATGATTATGCTCGTTCATTATACAAGTCTATATGCATTAGAGGCCAAGGCAAAAATTCAGAAGCGAGCAAAAAACATGCAAGTTCACTGGGGTGCGAATCTACGCGCTTATTTCTGGAAGTATGTACGTTTTTTTACTGCGGGCAACACATTGTCTCGTATGCGAGAACACCAGCGAATATTGATCAATGTTTTCTTCACGATAGGAGAC